>NC_045971.1:3703386-3766354 GCF_010909765.2 Amblyraja radiata | reverse complement strand
GGTCGACGTGTGTGTGTGTGTGTGTGTGTGTGTGTGTGTGTGTGTGTCTGTGTGTGTGTGTACTGGTCTATTCTTCCCGCTGTAGATTACAGAGATGGCCACAGTTTCCAAGCTGACACACTGGTCTCTGCTATGATCCTGCTCCAGTACAGGAAGGTTTGCCAAGAACCTATTGAATATTGAGCTGAAGTGACACTTTCACAGAAAAAGCCCGCCGCTGAATTGACATTCCTTGATAAAAAGAATCATCAAAATGTCCAATTAGCTTTTATTGTTTCAAACAAAATTCATGAATATTTAAAACTTCCAATCATCCCCACTTTAGCACAGCAAGAAATGGATTAGATTCTGGGAAAGAACTTGTTCCGTGATGGTGATAAATGAAGGGCAAGGATGGGGAGACGTCGCCATTTTACAGAGCGGGTGGTTTCAGCGAGCATTGCCGGAGTGAGTCAGAGAGTCAGGCAGCATCAATGGAGGGAATGGCCAGACCATGTTGCAGGTCGGGATCCTTCTTCAGACACTTTTCCAGCTGTGATCCCCCTACAGATAGAGTTAGATTTAGCTCTCAGGGCTAATGGAACCAGGGGGATATGTGGAGAAAGCAGGAACGGGGTACTGATTGGGGATGATCAGCCATGATCACATTGAATGGCGGTGCTGGGTCGAAGGGCCGAATGGCCTCTACTCCTGCACCTATCTTCCATGTTTCTATGTTTACTCAGTCTGAAGAAGGGATCCGACTCGGAAAATCGACTGTCCATTCCCTCCACAGATGCTGCCTGACCCGCTGAACACTTTGTGTGGTGCTCAGGGCTGGAATAGAATATGGACATGTTCAAGGTGCAGACGACTTGTCGAACGCAAGATGGATACAAGTATTAGTCTTGCACAGGATTTGAGAAAGAGCCGGATAAGATTCAGTCGTTTGCTGCTTAAGTGGAAAAAGACCTCGGTTACACCGACTGGACTAAGATTCTTGATCTAAAGGACACAGCAGCCCAACATTAACCAAAGCCACTGAGTGGATCCACAACGCTCAAACACACGACATATGGGCGCAGCGGCAGGTTTGCTGCCCCACAGCGCCAGAGACCCGAGTTCGATCCTGACTACCGGTACATGTCCGTACGTTCTCCCTGTGACCCCTGTAGGTTTTCTCCAATTTGCTCCCACACTCCAAATTGGCTTGGTATGAATGCAACTTGTCCCTAGTGTGTGTGTGTAGGGTAGTGTTAGTTAGTGTCCAGGATGATCGCAGGTCGGCGCGGGCTCGGTGGGCCAAAGGGCCTGTTTCCGCGCCGTATATCTAAACTAAGGTAAGTCATGAGTAACATTCGGTTCCCACACCTGCTTTGCCATTCCACAAGGTCATACCTCATCGGCTAACTCATAACATGTTCTCCGGGGAGACTGCCTGGCCCGTGGAGTTATCCCAGCACTTTGTGTCTTTCCCAGGAGAATAAGCAAGGCTCCTCAATCAAAAGGCACCTCCATAGGTTCTTGTTAACCTGAGATCCAGCTTTTCCGCTCTGCATTTGCCAGCGGTCTCCCCAATTTCAGTTTAAGATGTTGCTGTTCTGGCATGGACAGAATGGGCTGAATGGCCTGATGACAAATGATTCTGGGAGTTCAATGGGTTACATAGAAACATAGACAATAGGTGCAGGAGTAGGCCATTCGGCCCTTCGAGCCTGCACCGCCATTCAATATGATCATGGCTGATCATCCAACTCAGTATCCTGTACCTGCCTTCTCTCCATACCCCCTGATCCCTTTAGCCACAAGGGCCACATCTAACTCCCTCTTAAATATAGCCAATGAACTGGCCTCAACTACCTTCTGTGGCAGAGAATTCCACAGATTCACCACTCTCTGTGTGAAAAATGTTTTCCTCATCTCGGTCCTAAAAGATTTCCCTCTTATCCTTAAACTGTGACCCCTTGTCCTGGACTTCACCCAACATCGAGAACAATCTTCCTGCATCTAGCCTGTCCAACCCCTTAAGAATTTTGTAAGTTTCTATAAGATCCCCCCTCAATCTTCTAAATTCTAGCGAGTACAAACCGAGTCTATCCAGTCTTTCTTCATATGAAAGTCCTGACATCCCATGAATTTACCAGCGGTCTCCCCAATTTCAGTTTAAGATGCTGCTGTTCTGGCACGGACAGGATGGGCTGAATGGCCTCTGATGATAAATTCTTCTGGGAGTTCAATGGGTTTACAATCTTACACCCGTGATGGCAAGCGGCTCTCAACATGAGGCTGGTGAAACACAGTTGCGCAGGGACTCTAAGTCCCACCTCTTGTCTGTCCCATCCCATCCAGTCCGTGTGGGAATGTCCAGCTCAGACTAATCAGTAGCAGATGAGTGTTGATTTTACTTCACTTCCTGTTCCACAAAGCGGGCTTCCGTTGACCAAAATTCATTTTTACCACCGGTCCTCTTACTCCCCCCCAACTCCGCAGGCTTTGAGTCCAAATGCCACAGGCATGTGAGGCTTATATGCCTTTAGAGGGCGGCACAGTGGTGCAGCGATTGACTTATAGCGCCCAAGATCCTGACTACACGGAGTTTCTACGCTCTCCCCGTGACCTGCGTGGGTTTTCTCCGGGTGCTCCAGTTTCCTCCCACACTCCAAAGATGTGCAGTTAATTGGCTTATTTTTAAATTGTCTTCAGTGTGTAGGATAGTGCTAAGTGTACGGGGTGATATCAGATATCAGCACAGACTCGACGGGCCGAAGGGCCTGTTTCCAGGCTTTTATCTCCAAAGTCTAACGGCTGGACTCCAGGTCTCCTAGTGGTCCTCACCTGCCAGTTCCCTTCCCATATCCAACCCTGTTCTTGATGGACTGGGAATTTATTAGGAATGACAGAAAAAAAACCTCCCACCCCTTGCTGTCTCTTTTATCATCAGAGTGCGGGGAGTGGGAGATCTCTATTTGCTTGTGTTTGCTTTCACAAGGATGAGACAAGGGCACAGATTCACTGCCACAGCTTGTAGTCTATTAGGCTTCGCCAACATGCAATGTCCTGTGTGCCATTGGTCTGAAGAAGGGTCTCGACACGAAACGTCGCCCATTCCTTCTCTCCAGTGATGCTGCCTCACCCGCTGAGCTACTCCAGCATTTTGTGTCCACCTTCGATTTACACCAGCATCTGCAGTTCTTACTTACACGATATATTGGTTATTAGTTCAGTTTGGAAATACGTTGCGGAAACAGGCCCTTCGGCCCACCGAGTTTGAACTGACACCACCGTTATCCTACACACTAGGGACAATTTACAATATTTACCGAAGCCTATTAACCTACAGGCCTGTACTTCTTTGGAGTTTGGGAGGAAACCGGAGCACCCGGGGAAAACCCACCGGGAGAACATGCAAACTCCGTACAGACAGCAGCTGTAGTCAGGGTCGAAGTGTGATCTCTGGCTCTGTAAGTCAGCAACTCTACCACTACGCCACCATTATATCATCTGTGCACTATGGACAGCTTGATTGTTTTCATGCATAGCCTTTTCTTTGACTGGATAGCAGGCCAAAATTATACCTCGATGCGTATGACAAGAATTAACGAAACATTGTGTGTTGTCCTCGTGCAAGGACAGACACACAAGGCTGAACAAGGAAAGCTTTCTGGAGTTAAAGTCCACAGGAATAAGGAGGACTACAATTTATGAGGATGTTGCCAGGACTCCAGGTCCCGTGGTGGAGGACATGCCGCGGGGGGTGACGCCTGTTTGGTCGTGAGTAGTCGCCCAAGGAGTCGAACCTTTTTCTGGTCGCCGCTGGGTTTTCAACAAGTTGAACATTTTCGGCCACCTGCTGCGACTGTGACGGGTGCCGGCAAGTCGGCGGGAAAAAAAATCACGTAAGTGGGACAGGCCCCTTTACTTGTAGACCAGCAAAAACAGGTCTGCAAGTTGACACAGTAGACGCGGTCCTCTTGGTGGAGGTAATGGCAGACTGGTTTTAAACTACTTCAGTTCACAGGTGGAGGCCAATCTAATTCAGTTATCGGAGCCAAAGTGTCATTTGAGGAATTTGGAATGAGAGTCAGTGGGGGTGCCATTGCCAATGCGCTGAACCTGCAACTGCTGCGACAGATGGGGACCAAATCATCTCCATTTCCTGGCCACCCAGCTCAGCTCTGCGTCCAGAAATAGGAAGATTATACACAAGAAATGGTAATATGTTGAGCACGGGTTTGTCGATGCCGTTCACAGTCCATGTGACATCAAACAGCTCTGGCAGAGAGGGAGAGAAAACTACTGGTCCTGGCAGCACAGGAGCTAAATCACCGGCTTAGCATCCTGATGCTGGAGTACGGATTCCGGGTCAGGAGTTCAATTCCCGCCACAGAGGAATGCAAAATTTAAACTCGAGAACTTAATTAAATAATAATAAGCTATAAACAGTGGGGGCTGTGAAATTACTGGCCTTACTGCTGTTCACTGGGGTTTAGAGAGGAGAATTTGCCACAACGACCTAATCTGGCCTGTGTTTGGCTCCACCCCACATCAAAGTGGTGATACTTTAGTTTAGTTTTGTTCATAGAAACATAGAAACATAGACAATAGGTGCAGGAGTAGGCCATTCGGCCCTTCGAGCCTGCACCGCCATTCAATATGATCATGGCTGATCATCCAACTCAGTATCCTGTACCTGCCTTCTCTCCATACCCCCTGATCCCTTTAGCCACAAGGGCCACATCTAACTCCCTCTTAAATATAGCCAATGAACTGTGGCCTCAACTACCTTCTGTGGCAGAGAATTCCACAGATTCACCACTCTCTGTGTAAAAAATAGTTTCCTCATCTCAAAGATTTCCCCCTTATCCTTAAACTGTGGCCCCTTGTCCTGGACTTCCCCAACATCGGGAACAATCTTCCTGCATCTAGCCTGTCCAACCCCTTAAGAATTTTGTAAGTTTCTATAAGATTCCCCCTCAATCTTCTAAATTCTAGCGAGTACAAGCCGAGTCTATCCAGTCTTTCTTCATATGAAAGTCCTGACATCCCAGGAATCAGTCTGGTGAACCTTCTCTGTACTCCCTCTATGGCAAGAAGGTCTTTCCTCAGATTAGGTTCTTCATTCAATTTTATCTATCATTGTTACAGAGGTACAGTGAAAAGCTTTTTGCTGCCTTCTTTCAAGTCAGACCACACCTGGAGTATTGTGTGTAGTTTTGGTCTCCAAACTTGAGGAAGGACATTCTTGCTATTGAGGGAGCCCAGCGCAGGTTCACCAGGTTAATTCCTGGGATGGCGAGACTGTCATATGCTGAGAGAATGGAGCGGCTGGGCTTGTACACTCTGGAGTTTAGAAGGATGAGAGGGAATCTTATTGAAACATATAAGATTATTAAGGGTTTGGACACACTAGAGGCAGGAAACATGTTCCCAGTGTTTGGGGAGTCCAGAACCAGGGGCCACAGTTTAAGAATAAGGGGAAAGCCATTTAGAACTGAGATAAGGAAACACTTCTTCACACAGAGAGTGGTGAGTCTGTGGAATTCTCTGCCTCAGTGGGCGGTGGAGGCCGGTTCTCTGGATACTTTCAAGAGAGAGCTAGATAGGGCTCTTGAAGATAACAGAGTCAGGAGATATGGGGAGAAGGCAGGAACGGGGTACTGATTGTGGATGATCAGCCATGATCACATTGAATGGCGGTGCTGGCTTGAAGGGCCGAATGGCCTCTACTCCTGCACCTATGGTCTATTGTCTATGCGTGATTACAATCAAGTCGTCCACAGTGTACAGATACAAGATAAGGGGCAAAACATTTAGTGCAGGATAAAGTCCAGTGGTCCGATTAAGGATAGTTCGACCGTTTGGACATTAAGTGCAGGAACTGCAGTGAAATGGCCACAGTGTGTTTGTTTGACAAAATAAATCTATGTTACCAGCATTGGTTCTTCATTTTCTTTCTTGATGGCTAACATCTAATCCAGTTACTGCTTGCGGCTAACCCTAGGCAGCTAACAGTCGCGATTCCCAATACTTCACTCAGTAGCTCAAAGGAAGGACTTGCAATTAGAAAACCTTTTCAATACCTCAGGGGATAAGGAGGGTGGCGCAGGGGTAGAGTTGCTGCCTTACAGCACCCGAGAGCACAGTTCAATCCTGAGTATGGGTGCTGTCTGTCAGGAGTTTGCACGTTCTCCCTGTGACCATGTGGGTTTTCTCCGGGTGCTCCGGGTTCCTTCCACGCTCCAAAGACATGCGGGGTTGTAGGTTCATCGGCATCGGTAAAAAAATTGTAAATTGTCCCCAGTGTGTGCGGGCGGGGTAGTGCCAGTGTATGGGGTGATCGCTGGTCGGCAAGGACTCGGTGGGCTGAAGGGCCTGTTTATCGCGCTGTTTGTCTAAAGTCTACAGAACAATGGAAACAGGAGCAGGGTGTTGTCCCATCAGCTCCTTGAGCCTTGAGATCAAAGCTCGTTCAATCTTCCCCTCGGCAACAGACTCCTCACCCCCACCCCCCACCCCTGGACACCCTTGGGAGTGCAAATGTCCATCAGGGAGCCTAGCATGCTCTCCATAAGTCTAACTCCACAGATCCGGAAAAGATCTTCCCCCTCAACACTGTCTTAAACGGGTAACAACACATTCGCAAACTGCTTATTGGTGAGACCACGCCTGGAGTATTGCATACAGTTTTGGTCTCCTAATCTGAGGAAAGACATTCTTGCCATAGAGGGAGTTTCGTTGCCTATTTCGTTCAGGGTTTCGGCCTGAAACGTTGCCTATTTCCTTTGCATTCATAGCAAAAGGATTTGAGTATAGGAGCAGGGAGGTTCTACTGCAGTTGTACAGAGTCTTGGTGAGACCACACCTGGAGTATTGCATACAGTTTTGGTCTCCTAATCTGAGGAAAGACATTCTTGCCATAGAGGGAGTACAGAGAAGGTTCACCAGACTGATTCCTGGGATGGCAGGACTTTCATATGAAGAAAGACTGGATAGACTTGGCTTGTACTCGCTAGAATTTAGAAGATTGAGGGGGGATCTTATAGAAACTTACAAAATTCTTAAGGGGTTGGACAGGCTAGAAACAGGAAGATTGTTGGGGAAGTCCAGGACAAGGGGTCACAGTTTAAGGATAAAGGGGAAATCCTTTAGGACCGAGATGAGAAAAACATTTTTCACACACAGAGAGCGGTGAATCTCTGGAATTCTCTGCCACAGAAGGTAGTTGAGGCCAATTCATTGGCTATATTTAAGAGGGAGTTAGATGTGGCCCTTGTGGCTAAAGGGATCAGGGGGTATGGAGAGAAGGCAGGTACAGGATACTGAGTTGGATGATCAGCCTCGATCAGCAGGAGCAGGCTCGAAGGGCCAAATGGCCTACTCCTGCACCTATTTTCTATGTTTCTATGTTTCTACTTCTAGATATGCCAGAGTACAGTTAGCCGTTAGGCCAATAATACGACAGGGACAAGAGATTTACTCTGAAGTATTGGAACGATCGCAGTGGTAATAATCATAACCATAATAATCATAAGCCATAACTATTCCATCTTAGCTTGCACAAAAAAAGCAATCCCTTCCTGATGGCCCTTTGCAAAGTTCACAGTTGCAATTAGAGTATTGGATGCTTGAAGAATAAATATATTTTCTTCCTTTAGCAATTTATTTCTTAAGTTCATAGGAGCAGAATGAGGCCATTCGGCCCATCGAGTCTACTCCGCCATTCAATCATGGCCACTCTATCTTCCCATCTCAACCCCATTCTCCTGCCTTCTCCCCACAACCCTTGACATCCTAGTATCTGTCAACCTCCGCCTTAAAAATATCCCATTGACTTGGCCTCCACAGCCGTCTGTGACAAATAATCCCACAGGTTTGCCACCCTCTGGCTAAAGAAATTCCTCCTCTTCTCCTTTCTGATGGTACATCATTTAGGTTGTAGATTCTGCAGGAACTTTGGAAAGGAAATCCAGGGAGCCTTCAGGGTCAGCAAATGCAGGATGGTGGGGGTGGGGCCGGATGAACGGCCAGGGGTGAGATTCAGTGATGAAACATCATAGTGGTGTGTACGAGGTTCCAGCGACTGTGGCAATTCATTCACCACACTCTGACTGAAGAATTCCACTTTCAGTTGCAGCGAATTGTGGACACCACCCACCACCATCACACAAACCAACCTACCTTCCAATACACTCCATTTGTACCTCCTGCTGCCTCGGCAAGGCCAGCAGCATAACCAAGGACTCATCGCGCCCTGGCCACTCCCTCTTCTCCCCTCTCCCATCGGGCAATTCTGAAAACGCACAGCTCCAGGTTCAGGGACAGTTTCTTCCTGGCTGTTATCAGGCAACTGAACCATCCTACCACCACCAGAGAGAGCAGTACTGAACTACTATCTACCTCATTGGTGACCCTCGGACTATCCTTGGTCAGACTTTACTGGCTTTATCTTGCACTAAACGTTATTCCCTGTAACGTCATGTCTTGTTGTCACTTGCGGGCGGAGCACCAAGGCAAATTCCTTGTATGTGAATACTTGGCCAATAAACCTAAACCTATTCATTCATCCATTCATCCCTTTAATCATGTGTCTATACACTGTAAATGGATCGATTGCAATCATGTATTGTCTATCTGCTGATGGGTTAGCATGCGACAAAGGATTTGGACTGTACCTCGGTACACGTGACAATAAACTAAACTGAACTGAGCTGAACTGAAATTGCAAACCTGGACAAAACGGTTAAAGCCAATATTATAGGTAGGATAAGACGTAGGTAGCACCTCCCTGAAAACCTCCCTAACTGGGAAATAGAGACGTCTCTATGGTGGCCGCAAGGAAGGATTTCATTCGTTGAGTGCGCAGTTGGGAGTTGGCCAGTACACTCAGGGTGATTGTTCAAGAAGGAACTGTGCAGATGCTGGAAAATCGAAGGTAGACAAAAATGCTGGAGAAACTCAGCGGGTGCAGCAGCATCTATGGAGCGAAGGAAATAGGCAACGTTTCAGGCCGAAACCCTGAAGGAAATAGGCGACGTTTCGGGTCGAAACCATGAAGGAAATAGGCAACGTTTCGGGTCGAAACCCTGAAGGAAATAGGCAACGTTTCGGGACTAAACCCGAAAGGGTTTCGGCCCGAAACGTTGCCTATTTCCTTCGCTCCATAGATGCTGCTGCACCCGCTGAGTTTCTCCAGCATTTTGGTGTACCCACTCAGGGTGATTGATGGGTCGGCTCTGCCCGAGCTGGCTCCCTGCCCCTTTTCTGGGGTTATGTCCTGGGGTTATGTCCGCGCCCGGGTGGTATTAGAGAGGGGACTTTACGCTGTCCACGGGCGCCCCTGGACCTGCGGCGTGTGGAATACATCCTTACCAAGGTTGGGGAAATAGTAATATTTGATTTGCTTGTCCGGTGGTGGTAGGTTTATGCTTTGAATCATTCAGTATTCTACATATCATTGTACATACATTGTACATACAGGTGGGGCAGCGGTAGAGTTGCTGCCTTACAGCGCTTGCAGCGCCAGAGACCCGGGTTTACGATCCCGGCTACTGGTGCTGTCTGTGCGGAGTTTGCACGTTCTCCCCGTGACCTGCGTGGGTTTTCTCCGAGATCTTCGGTTTCCTCCCACACTCCAAAGACGTACAGGTTTGTTGGTTAATTGGCTTCGGTAAAACTGTAAATCGTCCCCCTAGTGTGTGGGATAGTGTGGGATAGTGTTAATTAATTGGTTCGTTAGTGCGCGTAGGGTAGTGCTGATCGCTGGCCGCTGGTCGGCACAGACTCAGTGGACCGAAGGGCCTGCTTCTGCGCTGAATCTCTGCGCTGAACATATTATTGTAAATAATTGAATAAATTATTTTTTAATAAGGGCGATGGGACAGGACAGAGCTCGAACGGAGCTCCGTTCAGTCGACTGTCGTCAGCTCAAAAGCTCCTAAATATCCCCCCTAATGAGTTGCATGTAAACCCCCCACCGGACGAGGTTTGAGTGACGTGGAGATGTCACACATCTGATCAACAGCTGCTGAATTAATTGATGCTGAACAGAAGTGAAAACATCCGTAGAATTAAAATCTCTATCCTAAAGCAAGTTGTAATTATCCACAACTTGTGTCGGGCCAGCTTAATTGCAACTTGCTCTTCCTCAAGAATTTTAAGTATTTTTGACATAAGGTTGATACGAAATCCCCCTCTCTCTGTTGCGCACACTTTCTCACTCTCTCTCCCTCCTCTCCCTCCCCCTTTCTCCTCCCCCTCTCTCCTCCCCCTCTCTCCTCCCCCTCTCTCCTCCCCCCCTCTCTCTCCTCCCTCTCTCCTCACCTATCCCCCCCCTCTCTCCTCTCCCTCCCTCTCTCCCCCCTCCCTCCTCCCTCCCTCTCTCTTCCCTCCCTCCTCCTCACGGCTCTCTCCTCCCCCCTCTCCTCCCTCCCTCCTCCTCACCCCTCTCTCCTCCCCCCCTCTCCTCCCCTCTCCTCCCCTCTCTCCTCCACACCCTCCCTCTCTCTCCCCTCCCTCTCTTCCTCCTCCCCCCTCCCTCTCCTCCTCACCCCTCCCTCTCCTGCTCCAAGGGATATGGGGAGAAGGCAGGAACGGGGTACTGATTGTGGATGATCAGCCATGATCACATTGAATGGCGGTGCTGGCTCGAAGGGCCGAATGGCCTACTCCTGCGCGTATTGTCTATGTTTCTCTGTTTCCTGCTCTCTCCAGCATACCGTCTGCTGTTACATACATCTCGCTGGGACTTACAAGAGGGGTTGGGTCTTCTTTTTTAACCTTTTTCCATGGTTTGTAATGGAACTTATTATTTAATTTATGTAAAGCACTTTGCTGTTATGTTGTCTGTTTATGATGTCTTGTTTATTCTTCTGTACAGCACTTTGGTCAACATTGGTTGTTTTAAAGTGCTTAACAAATAAAGTTGGATTGGATTGGATTCTTCAGGCGTGTCCCATTCACCCATGTCCCAAGCTCCTGCCTCTTCCTATCGAGACAGTTACTGACTTGCACAAAACAACATCAAACCTGCCGTAACGTGCACTGTTCCAGCTAATAAACAGGACTCGACTTTGATTCATAGGACAAGTGCCATCAATGGATAAACAGTTTGCTAAATCCGGCATGTTCTCCAATGTAAATTAGCTGTTATCCACTCACTGTGGTGGGTGTTAGTTTGTGTTTATTGTATGTTTTGTTATTTATTATTATTGTATATGACTGCAGGCAGGGAGAGGGAGAGGGAGAGGGGTGAGGAGAGGGAGATGGAGAGGGAGAGGGAGAGGGAGAGGGAGAGGGAGAGGGAGAGGGAGAGGGAGAGGGAGAGGGAGAGGGAGAGGGAGAGGGAGAGGGAGAGGGAGAGGGAGAGGGAGAGGGAGAGGGAGAGGGAGAGGGAGAGGGAGAGGGAGAGGGAGAGGGAGGGGGAAGAGGGGGAGGGGTGAGGAGAGGGAGATGGAGAGGGGGAGGAGAGAGGGGTGGGGGAGAGAGGTGTGGGGGAGGGATGGGGGAAGGAGGGGAGAGAGTGGGGAGGGAGGGGTAGGGGGAGAGGTGGAAGAGGGACAGAGGGGTAGGGGGAAGGGGGTGGGGTAGAGAGGGATGGGGGTGGGAGGAGGAGGGGGAGGAGAGGGAGATGGAGAGGGGGGAAGAGTGAGGGGTGGGGGAGAGAGGGGAGGGGAGAGGGGAAGGGGAGAGAGGTGTGGGGGAGGGTACCATGAGGTACCACCTCCAGTTTAAATTTCATTTGGAATATTTTGGAGGACCAAGAAACCAAGAACGAGCAAAATATAAAGGGAACATATAGGTCGACCTGGTGGACGGTTTTAGAGTTTAGAAATACAGCATGGAAACGGGCCCTTCGGCCCATCGTGTATGTGCCGATAAATGATCATCTCAAGCACTATCACACTGGGGACAATTCACCTACAAATCTGTAACGTCTTTGGAGTGTGGGAGGAAACCAGAGCACCCGGTGAAAACCCACGTGGTCCCGGGGAGAACGCACTAACTGCGTCCAGGCAGCACCCGCGGTCAGAATTGAACCCGGGTCTCTGGCGCTGTGAGGCAGCAACTCTACCGCTGCGCCACCCCTAATGGGTCATAATTATGGACTAAGCTGGGCAGAGAAGTATTTTCAGATGCATAATGCTTGAAAAAATGACATGCAATTGAATTTCTAGGCATATGCTGTCTGCTGTGTGTTAATATGGAAGTCAGAACATGCAGCAATTATGCCTATTAAATGCTTCAGGTTCCATTAACCGAAAGATTGGCTGAAATACTTCTGCCTCGTCAATTGTCTCAAAATACATCAACTCCAGTGAATGGCTGTGCAGAGCACAGGCAGGCTTGTAAACTCCACAGGGCCTCTTAAACAACAAGGGGACTGCAGACAGGCACAAAATGCTGGAGTAACTCAGCGGGACAGGCAGCACCTCTGGAGAGAAGGAATGGGTGACGTTTCAGGTCGAGACCCTTCTTCAGACTGATGTCAAGGGGAGTGGGAGGCAACATAGATAGGGAAATGTCGGGCGTGAAAACGGGACAAAGGGAATGGGGATCGATGAAAAATGTAGAATAGTATAGAACAAGGAACTGCAGGTGTGGGTTTGCAAAAAGAAAATAGGCAAAGTTCAACTTGCAGCATCATGGAGGACCCACACCACCCTGCCCACACTCTCATTCACTCCTGCCATTGGGAAGAAGATATAGGAGCGGGAAGACTGTAACGTCCTGGTTCAGGAGCAGCTTCTTCCCTACAACCATCAGGCTATTAACATAGAAACATAGAAACATAGACAATAGGTGCAGGAGTAGGCCATTCGGCCCTTCGAGCCTGCACCGCCATTCAATATGATCATAGCTGATCATCCAACTCAGTATCCCATCCCTGCCTTCTCTCCATACCCCCTGATCCCTTTAGCCACAAGGGCCACATCTAACTCCCTCTTAAATATAGCCAATGAACTGTGGCCTCAACTACCTTCTGTGGCAGAGAATTCCACAGATTCACCACTCTCTGTGTAAAAAATAGTTTCCTCATCTTGGTCCTAAAAGACTTCCCCCTTATCCTTAAACTGTGACCCCTTTGTCCTGGACTTCCCCAACATCGGGAACAATCTTCCTGCATCTAGCCCGTCCAACCCCTTAAGAATTTTAAACACCGCAACCTCCAAATAAGCTTCTAACTACATAGACTTTGGTGGGGGCATTATTTTTGCACTATTATTGGTTGTTTTTTTATACACTAAACCTATTTTTCATTGTTTATTGTGGGGTTTTTAGTACTAAGTTTGCACATCTGGTGTGCTGCTGCAACTAAGAATGTCATTGTTGAGTTTCGAGCCATAGTGTGATAGTCATTCAGCTTGGAAACAGGTCCTCCGGCCCAACTTGGCCACACCGGCCAACATGCCCCATCTACACTAGTCCCACCTGCCAGCGTTTGGCCCACATCCCTCTAAACCTGTCCTATCCGTCTGTGTACCTGTCTAAATGTTTCTTAAGCGTAGCGATAATACCTGCCTCAACTACCTCCTCCGGTAGCACATGATAATAAAACCCTCGCGACTTGATTCTTGGGTCAGGCAGCATCTGCGGAAGGAATGGACAGGCGACGTTTTGGGTCACAACCCTTCTTCAGACATTCACTTTGTTAGTGCAGTGTTCAGTTAACATCCATCATTTCAATTCCCGAACAACCTTTACAGCTTTTCACAGTAGACGTTCTAGACATCTGAGGCCCCGTCATCTTGATGGAACTCTTGATCTCATGTTTGTTCCATCTCCTTGTTCTATATTCTCCCCGACTTGAAGGGAGTTTTTGTCAACCCGCCCCCCCCCCCCCCCCCCCCTCAACTCTCTTCATCTTATTAAGCAACACAGAGTGACGGGGAGAGGTGAAGGAGGGAGAGGAGGAGGTGAGGGGGGAGAAGAGGGGGGGGTGGGAGTGTTGGGGGATGAGGGGAAATCAGCCGTGCCTGCGCAGTTGCGGGCTATGGGTGAGTGGTGGAATATTGCGCTGGGGGAACGGGTGATGGGGGTGATGGCGCCTGTCTCCGCGGTGAGCGCCGACGCCGCATTCGAGGACCAGCCCTCCCGTGTGACAATGTTCCCCCCCCCCTCCCTCGCGTTGGGGGACGGGACCCAACGTGTCCCACTTGGTCTAGTCAAACCTAGGACTGAGGTGAGAAAAGATTTTAAGACTGAGGTTGAGAAAAATCGTTTTTACCCAAAGAGTTGTGAATTTGTGGAATTCCCCGCCACAGAGGGCAGTGGAGGCCAAATCACTGGATGGATTTAAGAGAGAGTTAGATAGAGCTCTAGGGGCTAGTGGAGTCAAGAGATATGGGGAGAAGGCAGGCACGGGTTATTGATTGGGGAAGATCAGCCATGATCGCAATGAATGGCGGTGCTGGCTCGAAGGGCCGAATGGCCTCTTCCTGCTCCTATTTTCTATGTTTCTATGATTGCCCAGGTGTATGGGTTGTGGTGTGTAGGAAGGTGTTGGTTTAAACCGAAGATAGACACAAAAAGATGGAGCAACTCAGCGGGCGGGACAGGCAGCATCTCAGGAGAGAAGGAATGGGTGGCGTTTCTGGTGTGAAGGGCCTCGACCCGAATCGTCACCCAAATCCTTCCCGCCAGAGATGCTGCCTGTCCCGCTGAGTTCCTCCAGCTTTTTGTGTCTACCTTGTGTATAGGTTGTGGTGACGTATCAAATAACACACACAACCTATCAGGCTCACACCTACAAGATTTAAAAAAAAATGTAATCATTGGAGATCTTAAACAAAAACTGAACATTCTGCAAATACACAGCGGGTTAAGATGCACCTGGGGGGGGGGGGGGGGGGGGGGGAGAGAGTCGCAGACTTACTGTTTCATCTCGAAGATCTTCATCAGAACTTGGGAAAGTTAGAATTCAAACGTTTTTAAGTTGAAGAAGGGAGATGAGCGGAGGGAGCAAAGAGAGAGTGTGATGGGCATTCTCTTCCACAGCACCCGCCCACGTTCTTTCCTCTGCAACTCAAAACATGTTTGATTTCCAACTTTTCCCGGAACTTATAGACAATAGACAACAGGTGCAGGAGTAGGCCATTCGGCCCTTCGAGCCAGCACCGCCATTCAATGTGATCATGGCTGATCATCCCCAATCAGTACCCCGTTCCTGTCTTCTCCCCATATCCCCTGACTCCACTATTTTTAAGAGTCTCTCTTGAAAGCATCCAGAGAACCGGCCTCCACCGCCCTCGGAGGCAGAGAATTCCACAGACTCACCACTCTCTGTGAGAAAAAGTGTTTCCTCGTCTCAGTTCTAAATGGCTTACTCCTTATTCTTAAACTGTGGACCCTGGTTCTGGACTCCCCCAACATCGGGAACATGTTCCCTGCCTCTAGCGTGTCCAAGCCCTTAACAATCCTATATGTTTCAATGAGATGCCCTCTCATCCTAAAGTCCAGAGTGTACAAGCCCAGCTGCTCCATTCTCTCAGCATATGACAGTCCCGCCATCCCGGGAATTAACCTTGTAAACCTACGCTGCACCCCCTCAACCGCAAGAATGTCCTTCCTCAAATTAGGGGACCAAAACTGCACACGATACTCCAGGTGTGGTCTCACTGGGGCTCTGTACAACTGCAGAAGGACCTCTTTGCTCCTATATTCGATTCCTCTTGTTATAAACGCCAACATGCCATTCGCTTTCTTCGCTGCCTGCTGTACCTGCATGGGTACTCGGTAATGAACTTGGTGGTAGAGTTGTTGCCTCCCAGCTCCTGAGACCCGGGTTCGATCCTGACTACGGGAGCTGTCTGTACGGAGTTTCTACGTTCTCCTCCGCGAGCTGCGTGGGTTTTCTCCGGGTGCTCCGGTTTCCTCCCTCACACCAAAGACGTGCAGGTTTGTAGGTTAATTGGCTTCGGTAAAATTATAAATTGTCCTCGTTGTGTGGGATAATGTTAGTGTACGGGGTGATCGCTGGCTGCCTCGGTGGGCCTGTTCCAGCCCTTTGTACCTCTAAGGTGCAAAGACCTGTAACTTGAACCAGGTACCTCTCTTCACCAGAGGTACACAAAAAAGCTGGAGAAACTCAGCGGGTGCAGCAGCATCTATGGAGCGAAGGAAATAGGCAACGTTTCGGGCCGAAACCCTTCCGGGTTTATACTCACAAGTATAAGGCACAAACTCCGTACAGACAGCACCTGTAGTCGGGATGGAACCCGGGTCTCTGGCGCTGTGAGGCAGCAACTCTACCGCAGCGCCACTGTGCATGTGACGACGAGAATATTGCATTTCACCCCCCCTCCCACCCACCCACCCACCCATCCACCCACCCACCCATCCATCCATCCATCCATCCATCCATCCACCCATCCATCCATCCATCCATCCATCCATCCATCCATCCATCCATCCATCCATCCATCCATCCATCCATCCATCCATCCATCCATCCACCCACCCACCCACCCACCCACCCATCCACCCACCCACCCATCCATCCATCCATCCATCCATCCATCCACCCATCCATCCATCCATCCATCCATCCACCCATCCACCCACCCATCCATCCATCCACCCATCCATCCATCCATCCATCCATCCATCCGACCAGAACATTTGACTTATCCCACAGAATGCATCAGCATTTGAAACTTCAGTGCAACTGAGTCTGCGTTTACAACTCACTTTAACTGTCTGATGTGTGGAAAAACAATTTTGACATTCTAGGCAGAATGCGGCATCATTGTACTCTCTCTCGCTCTCTCGCTCTCTCTCTCGCTCGCTGGCTGTCGTGTCGATTGCTCATTCAATGTCATGCAGGATTAATTAACGCTGCCTGACTGCTCAGCTTCACCGGTTATCTGCTGGGATCCTGGCTGAGGATGGCACTCGCGGCTCTTAATTAGAAGCTGCTGCTGCTGCTGCTGCTGCTGCCTCTGTGTGCGGTGTATCGGTGCGTGCTATGCACAGACATGCAACCGTAGCCCTGCCGCAACCTCCCCCCCTCCACCCCCACCAAACTGCACACTCGCATCACCTCCTGCCTCCACCAGCAGCCCCGGATCCTGCAAATTCGCTGCCAATTCACCCCATTCAGTCCCATTGCATCAGAACCTCCTGCAGCACAGGACAAATCCAAGCTCCCTTTCACCACCCCACCTCCTCTGTTTTGCAATATCCATGCCCCTGGACTTCTGGCAGCTCCTGTGCTGAAAGGATGCAGTATTCTCATCGTCACAGGCACGCTGGTGCAGCGGTAGAGTTGCTGCCTCGCAGCGCCATGGACCCCGGGTTCCATCCTGGCCACGTCTGTACGGAGTTTGTACCTTCTCCCCGTGACCGCGTGGGTTTGCTCCGGGAAGCTCCGGTTTCCTCCCGCGCTGCAAAGACGCGCAGGCTTTCAGGGTGTGTAAGAAGCAACTGCAGATGCTGGTTTAATTGGCTTGGTACAAATGTAAAGAATGTCCCTATTGTGCGTGGGATAGTGCTAAGGTGTGGGGGATCGCGGACTCGGTGGGCCGAAGGGCCTGTTTCAGCGCTGTGTCTCTAAACTAAACTAAAACAAACTAAATAAGGTGCGGCAATGGCCAGTGTGGTTTTCAATGTCAGTGTAGAAACTTACAAAATTCTTAAGGGGTTGGACAAGCTAGATGCTGGAAGATTGTTCCCGATGTCGGGGAAGTCCAGGACAAGGGGTCACAGTTTAAGGATAAAGGGGAAATCCTTTCGGACCAAGATGAGAAAAAAAAATTTCACACAGAGAGTGGTGAATCTCTGGAACTCTCTGCCACAGAAGGTAGTTGAGGCCACAGTTCATTGGCTTATATTTAAGAGGGAGTTAGATGTGGCCCTTGTGGCTAAAGGGATCAGGGGGTATGGAGAGAAGGCAGGTACAGGATACTGAGTTGGATGATCAGCCATGATCATATTGAATGGCGGTGCAGGCTCGAAGGTCCGAATGGCCTACTCCTGCACCTATTGTCTATGTTTCTATGTTTCTATGTTAGTCCGATCCATCATTCAGCCCAGACCCCACCTCTACGTTCTCATTCCGCAGTTAACTTTCATTGTTTTATACCAACACAACTATTCGTACTTGATGGGCCGTTGGGTATTTCTAGCGTTAGCTGTGTCTATGACTGTAATTATGCCGTTTGCAAACTCGCTCGTTAACTGTGTGGGCGTCGAAGTCCAACAGGTTTGAATGGAGCCGTGTGGCGGAAGCCTGAGATTACAATCCCATTGAGGTGAACAAGGCGTTAAATTCACAAGATCATCGCAAGGTACAGGAGTAGAACCAGGCCATTCGGCCCATCGAGTCCACGCTGACTAACGAACAGTCTATTCCGCACTCTCGGGACAATTAACAGAGGCCATTCGACCTACAAACCTGCGCGCTTCTGGAATGTGGGAGGAATCTGCAGCCCCCGGAGAAAACCAACGTGGTCATACAACATACAAACTCCGTGCACAAGTTTTCAATTACAGGAGTAGAATTAGGCCACTCGGCAAATGGAGTCCACTCCGCCATTCAATCGTGCCTCTCTGCCTTCTCCCCATAACCCTTGACACCCATTCTAAGCAAGAATGTGTCTGTCTCTGCCTTAACAATATCCACTGACTTGGCCTCCGCAGCCCTCAGTAGCAATGACTTCCACAGATTAACTACCCTCTGACTAGAAAAATTCCTCCTCACCTCCTTTCTAAAAGAGAACGCTTTAATTCTGAGGCTACGACCTCTGGTCCTAGACTCTCCCACCAGTGGAAACATCCTCTCCACATCCACTCTATCTATGCCTTTCATTATTCTGTAAGTCTCAATGAGGTTACCCCCTTCCTCCCCACCCCCCTCAACCTTCTAAACTCCAGCGAGTACAGGCCCAGTGCTGTCAAACGCTCATCATATGCTACCCCACTCATTCCTGGAATCATTCTTGTAAACCTCCTCTGGACCCTCTCTAGACCCAGCACGTTACGGTGATACGCAGTCCCGGTGGCACAGCGGTAGAGTCGCTGCCTTACAGCAAAAACGCAGCGCCAGAGATCCGGGTTCGATCCCGACTACGGGCGCTGTCTGTGTGGAGTTTGCACGTTCTCCCCGTCACCTGCGCGGGTTTTCTCCGAGATCTTCGGTTTCCTCCCGCACTCCAAAGACGTACAGCGTTTGTAGGTTAATTGGATCGATTAATTGGCTTGATAAAAATGTAAAAAATTGTCCAAGTTGGCGATCTGCAGAGTGCTTAGCCCTGCCGACTGCAACATTCAGAAGGTCCAGAAGGTGTGGGGCCCAGTTTTGCTCACAGTACTCCAAATGCGGCCTGACCAGCGCCTTAGAGAGCATCAGCGTTATACATCTGTTTTTGTATCCCAGTCCTCTTAATAAAATTTTAAACCACCTGACGTTTCATCCAAATGGATCCAATATTACAGCGTTTAAGAAGGAACTGCAGATGCTGGAAAATCGAAGGTAGACAAAAGTGCTGGAGAAACTCAGCGGGTGCAGCAGCATCTATGGAGCGAAGGAAATAGGCAACGTTTCGGGCCGAAACCCAGAAGGGTTTCGTCCCGAAACGTTGCCTATTTCCTTCAGGGTTTCGGCCTGAAACGTTGCCTATTTCCTTCAGGGTTTCGGCCTGAAACGTTGCCTATTTCCTTTGCTCCATAGATGCTGCTGCACCCGCTGAGTTTCTCCAGCACTTTTGTCCACCTTCCATATTACAGCGAGTCCCCTTGAAGGGAACTGTATCGTGGTGAGAATTGATTGGAAGCACTGAGCTGTCTGTGTGGAGTTTGCACGTTGGTCAGCTTGCAGTCCCTGGATTGCCTGGATCTGTGCAGTAATTTACATTTATGTAACGCCTGTAATAGCACGCTAGAATTTAGAAGATTGAGAGGGGATCTTTGTAGAAACTTACAAAATTCTTAAGGGGTTGGATAGGCTAGATGCAGGAAGATTGTTCCCAATGTTGGGGAAGTCCAGAACTAGGGGTCACAGTTTAAGGATTAGGGGGAAATCTTTTAGGACCGAGATGAGGAAAACATTTTTCACACAGAGAGTGGTGAATCTGTGGAATTCTCTGCCACAGAAGGTAGTTGAGGCCACAGTTCATTGGCTATATTTAAGAGGGAGTTAGATGTGGCCCTTGTGGCTAAAGGGATCAGGGGGTATGGAGAGAAGGCAGGTACGGGATACTGAGTTGGATGATCAGCCATGATCATATCGAATGGCGGTGCAGGCTCGAAGGGCCGAATGGCCTCTACTCCTGCACCTATTTTCTATGTTTCTATGTTTCTATGTAATGTGACGGGGAGAGTTTGGCAACAGCTCCATCCAACACCGCGGGGAATTGCAGCGAATTGCAGCGAATTGTGGAAGCAGCCCAGGCCATCACACAAACCTACTTCCCTTCCATTGACTCCATCTACACCTCACGCTGCAGCAACATAATCAAGGACCAGTCTCACCCCGGCCACTCCCTCTTCTCCCCTCTCCCATCGGGCAAAAGGTACAGAAGTGTGAAGACGCACGCCTCCAGATTCAGGGGCAGTTTCATCCCAGCTGTTATCAGGCAACTGAACCATCCTACCACAACCAGAGAGCAGTTCTGAACTACTATCTACCTCATTGGTGACCCTCGGACTATCTTTGATCGGACCTTGCTGGCTTTACCTTGCACTGAACGTTATTCCCTTATCGTGTGTCTGTACACTGTGAACGGCTCGATTGTAATCATGTATTGTCTTTCCGCTGACTGGTTAGCACGCAACAAAAAGCTTTTCACTGCACACGTGACAATAAACTAGAACTGAAGACTGAGTTGTGCTACAGAGAGATTACAGGCCCTTGGAATTAAAGCCAGCTACCATGACTTGGCTTTGCAGAATCAGATGATGCCGCCTGTAACACTGAGTGACTCTGGGCTGCAACCCAGACCATC
Organism: Amblyraja radiata; assembly: GCF_010909765.2. Taxonomy (NCBI): domain Eukaryota; kingdom Metazoa; phylum Chordata; class Chondrichthyes; order Rajiformes; family Rajidae; genus Amblyraja; species Amblyraja radiata. The sequence continues at coordinate 3,745,436 of NC_045971.1, read as the reverse complement.
CCACGAACCGACCTCCCTTCCATCGACTCCATCTACACCTCACGCTGCCTCGGCATTCACATGTCCACCGAGATTCGCTTCGAGATACAGCGGGGAAACAGGCCCTTCGGCCCATCGGGTCCGCGCCGACCTTTTACACTCACGCTATCCTGCACACACGAGGGACAACTTACAATTGCAACGTTGAAAGAAGATGGTTGAGGATTTCCCCCCCCCCCCACACAGAGTGGGTGGTGGGTGCCCGGAACAGGCTGCCGGGGGGATGGGTGGTGGAGGCAGATACGATAGTGGCGTTTAAGAGATTTTTGCACAGGTGTGTGGATATGCAGGGAATGGAGGGATACGGATCAGGTGCAGGCAGATAAGAGTGGGTCTTGGCATCGTGTTCAGCACAGACATTGTGGGCCGAAGGGCCTTCCCCTGTACTGTTCCATGTTCCATGATATAGGAGGCACGGCTGCCAACCTTTACCGAGCTTGATCCCACCAATGCCCTTGTGATAATCAGCAGAAAACCCTGAGCCTTGGAATGTCAATAGAACAGAAAAGCACAGGGACAGGCCCTTCGGCCCACAATGTCCATGCTGATCACACTGGCCGCTGCAACCCTCTACGGCACTGTGACTCGACGACGTTACCACACTAACACAGGTAGCCCTGCAACCAATGTGCACACATCAATATCCCACACCTACAACAAGATAGTCAACAGGTAATCCATTTGTACTGATACTGAGTGAGGGGGGCCCTTGCTTAAGGGGGGCTGTAAGCCGGGTCCCCAGTAAATGTCCCACTTCACTATTCAGTGGGATCCATGGTCCATCGGATGCTTTATATGCACGTCGAGCAGTTTAGCTCTTCCCCTGAGCGGCGCTGGCATGCTGCACTGGTGCACTGCACTGGAGTTCTGCACTGGAGCATGGCACTGAGGCTCTGCACTGGAGCGCTGCATTGGAGCATGGCACTGAGGCTGGGCACTGAGGCTGTGCACTGGAGCTCTGCACTGGAGCTCTGCACTGGAGCTCTGCACTGGAGCTCTGCACTGGAGCGCTGCATTGGAGCACATCACTGGAGCGCTGCACTGGAGCTCTGCACTAGAGCATGGCACTGAGGCTCTGCATTGGAGCACATCACTGGAGCGCTGCACTGGAGTTCTGCACTGGAGCATGGCACTGAGGCTCTGCATTGGAGCACATCACTGGAGCATGGCACTGAGGCTCTGCACTGAAGCGCTGCATTGGAGCACATCACTGGAGCTCTGCACTGGAGCATGGTACTGAGGCTGCACTGGAGCGCTGCATTGGACATGGCACTGAGGCTCTGCACTGGAGTTCTGCACTAGAGCATGGCATTGAGGCTCTGCATTGGAGCACATCACTGGAGCATGGCACTGAGGCTCTGCACTGGAGCGCTGCATTGGAGCACATCACCGGAGCACGGACTGAACCTCTTGCTGTGAGCAAAGAGTGTGGAGGAGATGCGAGGCTGTGGTAATGTGACCTGCAGGACCCGTGCTGCCTCTTGTGTAGGAAGGAACTGCAGGTGCTGGTTTAAACCGAGACGGACACAAAATGCTGTGGAGCAACTCAGCGGGACAGGCAGCATCTCTGGAGTGCAGGAATGGGTGACGTTTTTGGGGCCGAGACTAGTCTGAAGAAGGGTCTCGACCCGCAACGTCACCCGTTCGTTCTCTCCAGAGATGCTGCCTGTCCCGCTGAGTTACTCCAGCATTGTGTGTGCTACTTGGCTGTGTGCAGGCCAGCAGATGGTTGCCATGGAGAATTTCATGCCCCGTGTCTTCCTCTGCCTGTGGACTGGGTTCTTCACTTGGTGGATGTGCCAAAGTAAATGAAGTTTAACAAACAAAGACAGAAACTGGCGGCAATTGGAGCTGCAGGAGGGGGGATAGAAACATAGAAAATAGGTGCAGGAGTAGGCCATTCGGCCCTTCGAGCCTGCACTGCCATTCAATATGATCATGGCTGATCATCCAACTCAGTATCCTGTACCAGCTTTCTCTCCATACCCCCTGAACCCTTTAGCCACAAGGGCCACATCTAACTCCCTCTTAAATATAGCCAATGAACTGTGGCCTCAACTACCTTCTGTGGCAGAGAATTCCAGAGATTCACCACTCTCTGTGTGAAAAATGATTTTCTCATCTCGGTCCTAAAAGACTTCCCCCTTATCCTTAAACTGTGACCCCTTGTTCTGGACTTCCCCAACATTGGGAACAATCTTCCTGCATCCAGCCTGTCCAATCCCTTAAGAATTTTGTAAGGTTCTATAAGATCCCCCCTCAATCTTCTAAATTCTAGCATGTACAAGCCAAGTCTATCCAGCCTTTCTTCATATGAAAGTCCTGCCGTCCCAGGAATCAGTCTGGTGAATCTTCTATGTACTCCCTCTGTGGCAAGAATGTCACTGCCTGGTCACACTGACTGCTCCAGACATAGAACATGGAGCAAAGATGCTCAATGCAACATGGTGGCACAGCGGGTAGAGCTGCTGCCTCACAGCGCCAGGCACCCGGGTTCGATCCTGTCCTCGGGTGTAGGATAGAGGTGGTGATCGTTGGTTACATAGAAGCACAGAAAATAGAAATGAGTCTGAAGAAGGGTTTCGGCCCGAAACGTTGCCTATTTCCTTTGCTCCATAGATGCTGCCGCACCTGCTGAGTTTCTCCAGCATTTTTGCCTACCCACAGAAAATAGGTGCAGGAGTAGTCCATTCGGCCCTTCGAGCCATTCAATAAGATCATGGCTGATCATCCAAAATCAGTACCCCTTTCCTGCCTTCACCCCATATCCCTTGATTCTGTTAGCCCGAAGAGTTATATCTATGTGGCTGAAGAGCCTATTTCCGTACTCTATCTCGACAGTCTAATATTTGTAGGTCAGTAGCCTAAAATTGGTTAATTGCAATTCATGTGATAGGAGCAGAATTGGGCCATTCAGCCCATCAAGTCTACTCCGCCATTCAATCATGGCTGATCTATCTCTCCCTCCTGACCCCATTCTCTTCTCCCCATAACCCCTGACACCCGTACTAATCAAGAATTTATCAATCTCTGCCTTAAAACTCCATTGACTGCGGGGATGAATTCCACAGATTCATCACCCTCTGATGAAAGGAATTCCTCCTCATCTCCTTCCTAAAGGAACGTCCTTTTAATCCGAGGATTTCGGGTAAACATAGAAAATAGGTGCAGGAGTAGGCCATTCGGCCCTTCGAGCCTGCACCGCCATTCAATATGATCATGGCTGATCATCCAACTCAGTATCCTGTACCTGCCTTCTCTCCATACCCCCTTATCCCTTTACCACAAGGGCCACATCTAACTCCCTCTTAAATATAGCCAATGAACTGACCTCAACTACCTTCTGTGGCAGAGAATTCCAGAGATTCACCACTCTCTGTGTAAGAAATGTTTTTCTCATCTCGGTCCTAAAGGATTTCCCCTTTATCCTTAAACTGTGACCCCTTGTTCTGGAATTCCCCAACATCGGGAACAATCTTCCTGCATCTAGCCTGTCCAACCCCTTAAGAATTTTGTAAGTTTCTATAAGATCCCCCCTCAATCTTCTAAATTCTAGCGAGTACAAGCCGAGTCTATCCAGTCTTTCTTCATATGAAATTCCTGCCATCCCAGGAATCAGTCTGGTGAACCTTCTCTTTACTCCCTCTATGGCAAGAATGTATTTTCTCAGATTAGGAGACCAAAACTGTATGCAATACTCCAGGTGTGGTCTCACCAAGACTCTGTACAAGTGCAGTAGAACCTCCCTGCTCCTATACTCAAATCCTTTTGCTATGAATGCCAACATACCATTTGCTTTCTTCACTGATAGGACCGGTGTAGAGGGATATGGACCAAAGGTGGGCAAGTGGGACTAGTATAGCTGGGGCATGTTGGCTGTCATGGGCAAGTTGGGCCAAAGGGCCTGTTCCACACTAGCACAGGAGCGTAACAGGCCGTTCGGCCCACACTTTGTTGAACATGATACCAAAGTCAACTCTTATCTGTACGGAAATGGGATTGGGCAGCTGGCTTCCAATGCAGGCTTGTCCAGTCAAGCCAGCTCCACTGCACGTAGAACAGGGAACAACAGCACCATGTTATAGGAGAGATGTTGTCTAACTGGAAAGGCTGCAGAGAAGATTTACAAGGATGTTGCCAGGGCTCGAGGGCATGAGATATAGGGGGAGGTTGAGCAGGCTTGGACCCTATTCCTTGGAGCGCAGGAGGATGAGGGATGATCTTATAGAGGTACACAAAATCATGAGAGGAATATATTGGGTAGTTTTGTTTAGTTCAGAGATACAGCACGGTAATAGGGCCTTTGCCTCACCGAGCCAGTGCCCACCAGCGATCCTCGGACACCATTACTGCCCTACACACACTAGAAACAATTTATTATTTTACCAAGCCAATTAATCTACAAAACCTGGATGCCTTTGGAGTGTGGGAAGAAACCGGAGCACCCGGAGAAGACCCACATGGTCACAGGGGGAACGTATGCACAAACTCTGTTTGGAGTGTGGGAGTAAACAGGAACAGATAGGACCAGATAGTAGCATAGCTGTTACCAGGCAACTGAACCCTCCCACCACAACAGATGAGCAGTCCTGAACTGCTATCTACAGTACTTCATCAGGGACCCGCTGACCAAAGATCCTATAGCGAGCAAGATAGACCAACTCGACGAAAAAGTCGTAGTACGGTCGTGGGCAGATTCATGGGTAATGTTCGGCCCCATTTCCGTAACCGGCTTCCGTCTCCTCACCAAAGATCCCGTAGCGGAGCAAAGATAACCAGCGCGGAGACGGAAGTCGGTTACGGAAACATCCTCGTAAAAATGAAAGTTATTTTGTGAAAATCTTCTCCTCATTTTCAGAATTATAATTTATTAACACAAACTGTTCCCCCGCAACGTTGATTACACTGCGGGTCGGGTCTGGTTACTGAAATGGAAGAAAAAAAGGCCCACGTTCCGCACTACACGTCAGCCCATTGCATTTAGCAGGAGTGGTCTATCTTGCTCCGCTATAGGATCTTTGCTGCTGACTATCTTAGAATGGACCAAATGAACAGAATATCCCAGAACACTGATGATGGAATGGTACCATTCGGCGCCACTGTTTGGGCGCCTCCGTTTCAGGGTGTTAGAGTTAGGGTTAGGGTATGGGTTAGGGTTAGGGTGCCACTGCGGTGGGCCAGTGGAAACCAATTTCCAAACTTGTTAACATAAAGCTGATCTCACTTGCAATATCCTTGGCATAGGAACTTCTTGCAGAGGGTGATGAATCTCTGGAATTCACTATCCCGGATGATTGTGACGCATGGAACACTTTTATTTATCTGGAGGTATTTACAGAGGTTACGGTTGGGGTCAGGGTTCTGATGAGTACAGATGTTATAAACGGAGGCGCCGAAAAGTACCTGACCCCACAGATGACACATCCACACCAAAACCAATCGTCAAGAATCAAGTCAAGTCGAGAGTGTTTTATTGTCATATGTCATGTGTCCCAGACGGAACAATGAGATTCTGCAGCACAACAAGTTTGTATGCTTCTAGATTTCCACGGCACAATGAGATGGTGCTGTTTTGACAATTGCTCAGTGGTGATTTAATGTCAGCTTTTCAAATGATGGGAGGAATAATACCTCTGCCCTTAATGAGACCCGGAGGCTTCATTTGATGCAAACTAGTTGTTGGTTGTTTCCAGCGAGTGAATAATCATCGAAATGAAATGAAACATTGTCACTTACTCAATGGCCATTAGCGTTAATCTGCCTGCCCTCTGCTGAAACATTCCACACGTTGAATTGTCACACGCAGCAACCGAGCCATTGACAAGACCCCAGGGCCGGATTTAGATTTGATGAGGCCCTAAGCTATTTGAGATAATGGGGCCCTTTATATGTCCAGATGTCCTATGTCGGCGACAAATTGTCGCTGTTTTTTGTGTTTAATATACTATATGATTTTTTGGACCTAATAGATATCTGAAGCCATTTGCACTTGATAAAATATGTATTTTATCAAAGTAATTGTTAAATTGAAAAAAAAATTTTGGGGGGCCCCCTAGAAAGTGGGGGCCCTAAGCTATAGCTTGTTTAGCTTAGACGTAAATCCGGCACTGCAAGACCCGCTATTTATTTTAACTTAATTGCAAAGATTCCTGCCCTAACCTTCCTGCCTTTGCTGCACCAACCTCAACGTTTGCCAACAAGGCCATTCTTCATGCGTGGACATTTTTGGGTTCAGGAGGTACAGTGCAGAAACGCGCCGACCAGCGATCCCCGCACACCAACTCTATCCTACACACCCCAGAGATAATTTACATATGGCGACAGATGGCACAATGGGCTAAGTGTTCGGCTGGCAATCGGAAGGTAGCCGGTTCGAATCCCGCTTGGAGTGCATACTGTCGTTGTGTCCTTGGGCAAGACACTTCACCCACCTTTGCCTGTGTGTGAATGTGTGTGAATGTGTGTGAGTGATTGGTGGTGGTCGGAGGGGCCGTAGGCGCAGATTGGCAGCCACGCTTCCGTCAGTCTGCCCCAGGGCAGCTGTGGCTACAGAAGTAGCTTACCACCACCGAGTGTGAATGAGTGAATGAATAATGCGATGTAAAGCGCCTTGAGTATTAGAAAGGCGCTATATAAATCCCATCCATTATTATTATTATCATTATTATTATTATTATTATTATTATTATTATTATTATTATTATTATTATTATTATTATTATTATAGTATATACCATGCCAATTATCCTACAAACCTGTTCAAGAAGGAACTGCAGATGCTGGAAAATCGAAGGTGCACAAAAATGCTGGAGAAACTCAGCGGGTGCAGCAGCATCTATGGAGCGAAGGAAATAGGCGACGTTTCGGGCCGAAACCCTGAAGGAAATAGGCAACGTTTCGGGACGAAACCCGGAAGGGTTTCGGCCCGAAACGTTACCTATTTCCTTCGCTCCATAGATGCTGCTGCACCCGCTGAGTTTCTCCAGCATTTTTGTGTACCATCCTACAAACCTGGATGTGTTTGGTGTTGGATGGAAGCTGAAGATCTCGGAGGAAACCGACGGGGAGAACGTACAAACTCCGTGCAAGCGGCACCCGTAGTCAGGATCGAACCCGGTTTCTCTGGCGCTGTAAGGCAGCAACTCTACCGCTGCGCCACTGTGGGGTTCACGTGAACATCAAGAAACTAAGACAGAAAGTTGTGTAAGAAGGAACTGCAGATACAGGTTTACGCCAAAGATAAGTTAAATAAATGATAGGAGCAGAATTAGGCCATTCGGCCCATCAAGCCTACTCCGCCATTCAATCATGGCTGATCTGTCTCTCCCTCCTAACCCCATTCTTCTGCCTTCTCCCCATAACCCCTGGTCCCTTCACTAATCAAGAATCTATCTATTCAATGACTGCCTCCACAGCCTTATTTGGCAATGAATTCCACAGATTCACCACCCTTTGATTAAAGAAATTTCTCCTCATCTCCTTCGTAAAGGAACATCCTTTAATTCTGAGGCTGTGACCTCTGGTCGTAGACTCTCCCACTAGTGGAAACTTAGTGGGGGGTCAGTCTACCCCACGACAGAAGGGGGAGGAGTTGTACAGTTTGATGGCCACAGGGAAGAAGGATCTCCTGTGGCGTTCTGTGCTGCATCTTGTATTCGTATTGTATTGTATTCAAATTTATTGTCATTGTCTCAATTAGAGACAACGAAATGAATTTTCCTTACAGGCAGTATCATAAAAATAAATAAATAATAAATAATAAAACATATTAAAAATAAAATTGAATTAAAAAAAGAAAAGCACAAACACAGAAAGTCCACGACACAACATAACACAGTGGCACCAAGGTGAGGAAGGCACCATAGTCCAGCCAGCCTCCCCTCCGATCTTCCCAGATGTTCATCCGTGGTCTGGGACTTCCGAGCACCCGCAGTCGCCGCACCGGGCGGCCCGATGTTCAGGCCCTCACGCCGGGCTGGTGGAACGCCGACGCCGATCCCCGACGGTGAACATCCTCCTCCTCAGCGGCCCGGACCTCCTGATCAGCCGCCTCCCGCAGCCGGTGTCCGCAGCTCCCGAGTCCGCAGCTCCCGAGGCGGGCAGAGTCGCAGGACCCCGCGTTGTTGATCAGCGCCGCCCGCGTTGGGAGCTCCGCAAACCGCAGCTCCATGATGTCGGTGCAGCAGGTCTAGCACTCCGGGCCCAGACGGCGATCCCCGGTAAGGCATCGCCAGCCCCGCGATGTTACAGCGCTGTCCCACCGCTGCTGGAGCTCTGGTCGATCCCGGCAGGAAAGGCCGCGCCAATCCAGTAGGTAGGCCGCTGGGGGGGTGAGGACGCGACTCGAATAATAGTCGCATCCTCTCCAGGAAGCGACCGAAGGACGGTATCCCCCTTACCGTGCCCTCTTCCCCCACATAAAGACATTTAAAAAAACATAAAAAACACACATTAACATAACTAAAAAAAAACAAAAAGATAAAGGCTGAAGGTGGAGGCTGCTGGCACCAGCGCCACTGGTGGAACCAGTCTGTTGCTGAAGGTGCTCCTCAGGTTGACCAGTGTGTCATGGAGGGGGTGAGCTCTGCTGTCCAGGATGCTCCGCAGTTTGAGGAGCATCCTCTCCTCCAAGACCAACCTCTCGTGAATCCAGGACGGAGCCAGCCTGCTTGACGAGTTAAGGGCCTGTCCCACTTGCATGCGATTGCGTGCGTTTGGTGCGACCAAACGGAAGTGGAGTTCACGCAAAGTTCGCGCTAAGTACAAGCTAAGTATGCGCTAAGTACGGGCTAAGTTCGCACGTGACGTCATTTGCGTCATGCTTATCAGCTGGGCAGGAGGCAGGCCGACTGAATTTGGGCGTCGCACGGCGTCGGGCGGTGAGGTCATCACGCCACACCGGGCGGTGACGTCATCGCGCAATGCCACGCACTAGGCGTACGCCGTCAAGACGCTGCGTACGACCGCAATGCGCCTGCATGCCGACAGGCCATTGGCGCGCGGAGATTTCGGCCACTGTCAGAATTTCGGAGCCCCGCGCGATGTCGGGACCAGCCCCGCACGACTCCGTGCTTCTAAGTGGGACCGGACCCTCGCGGCCATACGGTGCCCGTACGCCTCAAGCGACCACGAGGTCGCGTAATTTGCGAGCCGAGGTCGCGTAAGTGGGACGGGCCCTTTACTTGGTATCTTGGTATCACTCACTCCTCTGGAATCTAGCGCGAGGAGTCTCGCCATGTCTGCACATGTGTTGCAGTTACATCGCTTGGGTAATCTCTCTCTCAATCTTCACCCGCGTCTGGAAGCTATGCAGCATCTGGGCAGGCTGGAATGGTGAATATTTCAAAGCTGGGCACCCATCCATGTCCCGTGTTTAAACATTTACAGACTGGTAAAGAAGCCGATGAAATCAAACATCTGTCTTTTAATTTGTATTCCCATTGAATTGACAGACAACAGCTCTGGTGTAGCAACCAAGGGGCCAGGAGTGCTGTGTAAATGTTGCACCAAGCTGAAAATTAAAACCTCAAAAGACTTCCCACTGTTACAGAATCCCTCAGTTCCTAAAGAACATCACAGCTGATGACGTTCCTTTATGTTGTGTTGTCACTGGTTTATTATTGAACCATTATGTAGGAAGGAACTGCAGATGCTGGTTTAACCTGAAGATAGACATAAAATACTGGAGTAACTCAGCGGGTCAGGCAGCATCTCTGGAGAGAAGGGACGGGTGATGTTTCGGGTCATTTCGGGTTGCGTCTGAAGAAGGGTCTCGACCCAAAACGTCACCTATTCCTTTTCTCCAGAGATGCTGTCTGACCCGTTGAGTTACTCCAGCTTTTTACATAGAAAAAACATAGAAAATATAGAAACTAGGTGCAGGAGTAGGCCATTCGGCCCTTCGAGCCTGCACCGCCATTCAATATGATCATGGCTGATCATCCAACTCAGAATCCTGTACCTGCCTTCTCTCCATACCCCCTGATCCCTTTAGCCACAAGGGCCACATCTAACTCCCTCTTAAATATAGCCAATGAACTGTGGCCTCAACTACCTTCTGTGGCAGAGAATTCCAGATACTCACCACTCTCTGTGTGAAAAATGTTTTTCTCATCTCGGTCCTAAAAGATTTTCCCTTCATCCTTAAACTGTGTCCCCTTGTCCTGGACTTCCCCAACATCGGGAATAATCTTCCTGCATCTAGCCTGTCCAACCCCCTAAGAATTTTGTAAGTTTCTATAAGATCCCCCCTCAAGCTTCTAAATTCTAGCGAGTACAAGCCGAGTCTATCCAGTCTTTTTGTGTTCTTCTTATTACTGAACCATCCTACCACAACTAGAGAGCAGTTCTGAACTACCATCGACCTCATTGGGGGCCCGCGGACTATCTTTATCTTTACTGGACTTTACCGGTGGCGCAGCGGTAGAGTTGCTGCCTTACAGCGAAATGCAGCGCCGGAGACCCGGGTTCGATCCCGACTACGGGTGCTGTCTGTTCGGAGTTTGCACCTTCTCCCGGTGACCTGCGTGGGTTTTCGCCAAGATCTTCAGTTTCCTCCCACACTCCAAAGACGTGCAGGTTTGTAGCTTAATTGGCTTGGTGAGTGTAAACATTGTCCCTAGTGGGTGTAGGATAGTGTTAGTGTGCGGGGATCGCTGGTCGGCGCGGGCCCAGTTTCCGCGCTGTATCTCTAAACCAAACTAAACGTTATTCCCATTATTCCCTTCATCATGTATCTGTACACTGTGAACGGCTCGATTGTAACCATGTATTGTCTTTCTGCTGCCTGGTACGGCACGCAACAAAAGCTTTTCACTGTACCTCGGTACACACAATCATAAACTCAACTCCAATTCATTATTATTGCCTTGTGTAACGAGATACAGTATTTCGCTTGGGCAGCTTGCAACCCAGCGCTATGAATGTGGACTTCTCTAATTTCAAGTAACCCCTGCATTCCTTCCCCTCTCTCCCCCCTCCCCCACCCTAGTCATCCTACCATCCTTGTCTCCCTCATGTTATCACACCTTCCCCAGCCAACAATGGGCCATTGTGGGCTCCACCCTTCCCGAGGTCGTCTGTTACCGGCCCTGGATTGTTCTGGCCTTTCCTCGCCTCCAGTTTTAAGGCTATCCCACTTTCTCATCCTATTCTTGCACGCTAGGGGCGATCTTCGAGGCGGATTAACGCAGAAACCTGCACGTCTGTCGGGCACGGGAGGAAACCGGAGCGCCCGGAGGAAACTCCCAGAGAGAACGTGCAAACTCTACAGAGACAGTACCCGAGGTCAGGATCCAACCTGGGCCACTGGTGCAGTGAGGCAGCGACTATACCAGCTGCTCCTCTCACCAAATACAGACACTCTCACACACACTCACACACACACTTCCCCTTGCACACTCGTACACACACTCTCACACACACTCACACACTCACACACACACACACACACACACACACACACACACACACACACACACACACACACACACACACACCCACACTTCCCCTTGCTCACACACACACACACACACACACACACACACACACACACACACACACACACACACACACACACACACACACACTTCCCCTTGCACACACTCACACACACCCACACACACTCACACACACTCACACACACACACACACACACACACACACACACACACACACACACACACACACATACACACACACACACACATACACACACACACACACACACACACACACACACACACACATACAATAACACACACACACACACACACACACACACACACACATACACACACACATACGCTCGTTCTGGCACCACACACACACACACACACACACACACACACACACACATACACACACACACACACATACACACACACACACACACACACATACACACACACACACTCACCCCCACACTTCCCCTTGCACACACACACTCTCACACACACACACACACACACACACACACACACACACACACACACACACACACACTCACACACACACTCACACACACACACACACACACACTCACACGCTCTCACACACACACTCACACCCACACTTCCCCTTGCACACACTCACACTCGTACACACACTCTCACACCCACTGATACTTCCACTCTCATGCACGCACACACACTCGCACCCACATTCTCACACACTCACCCACTCTCACATACGTACCCTCACACACTCACACTTGCGCACATACCCGCACACCCACTTACACACACACACTCGCTCACCCACACTCACGCACACTCACACTCGCACGCACTCGCGCACACTCACACTCGCGCACGCGCGCGCACGCACGCACACACACACACACACACACACACACACACACACACACACACACACACACACACACACACACACACACACACACACACCAATGAGGCATGGCACTCTAAAGCTGTCAACTTATCTTTAGAAAGATACAATAAGCTGCTGGTTTTAAACGCCACATTAATGCTGGTCCTTCCTTAAGCCGGAAGCTGCTCCCCCCGCTGCACCAAGACTGCTCTTTCATCAGTGAGTGTGGTTCCCCTTCACTCTACTGTGCGTTTATTAGTGAGCCCCTGCCCCGACATTCCGAAATTCACCGAAGGAGAACGTGACCTTGTGCCGACAGTGGCAGAAACCATAAAATATTCATGTGAAAAGTGGTGCTGACATTTACTGGGCTGTCAGGGTGCTGTCACATTGAAGGGCCTGTCCCACTTACGCGACTTTTAATGTTTGTGAAGGAACAGCAGGTGCTGGCTTACACCAAAGCTGGACACAAAATGCTGGAGTAATTCGACCGGACAGGCAGCATCTCTGGGGAGAAGGATTAAGGTGGCATTTTGGGTGGTTTCAGACTCATAGACAATAGACATTCGATGCAGGAGTAGGCCATTCGGCCCTTCGAGCCAGCACCGCCATTCAATGTGATCATGGCTGATCATCCCCAATCAGTACCCCGTTCCTGCCTTCTCCCCATATCCCCTGACTCTGCTATTTTTAAGAGCCCTATCTAGCTCTCTCTTGAAAGCATCCAGAGAACCGGCCTCCACCGCCCTCAGAGGCAGAGAATTCCACAGACTCACCACTCTCTGTGAGAAAAAGTGTTTCCTCGTCTCCGTTCTAAATGGCTTAATCCTTATTGTTAAACTGTGGCCCCTGGTTCTGGACTCCCCCAACATCGGGAACATGTTTCCTGCCTCTAGCGTGTCCAAACCCTTAACAATCTTATATGTTTCAATATACCCCTCTCATCCTTCTAAGCTCCAGAGTGTATAAGCCCAGCTGCTCCATTCTCTCAGCATATGACAGTCCCGCCATCCCGGGAATTAACCTTGTAAAGCTACGCTGCACTCCCTCAATAGCAAGAATGTCCTTCCTCAAATTAGGGGACCAAAACTGCACACAATGCTCCAGGTGTGGTCTCACTAGGGCTCTGTACAACTGCAGAAGGACCTCTTTGCTCCTATATTCGATTCATGCAGTCTGAAGAAGGGTCTCAACCCAAAACGTCACCCATTCCTTTCCTCCAGAGATGCTGCCTGATCCATTACATTACTCCAGCATTTTGTGTCTATCTTTGATGTCAGGGAGGAATTCTGCCGCTGTTTCCACCTCCGTCTGATCTTCTCTCCCATTTGAAAGCCTTTTGACAGCAATTAAGAACCAAAATGTTTAAAACCTCAACGCTCAAGCTACCAATCAAGTTGAGAAGTGGATTTCATTGAAAGAAAATAAAGATTAAGAAAGAACCTCTGAGTTTCTCCAGCATTTTTGACTACCTTCGATTTACCAGCATCTGCAGTTCCTTCTTAAACATCTGGAGTAGTAAAGGGTCTGTCTCAATTACGTGAATTTTTCGGCGACTTGCCGGCACCCGTCATGGTCGCAGCAGGTCGCCGAAAATTGTCAACGTTGAAAATCCAGCGGCGACCAGAAAAAGGTACGACTCTTTGGGCCAGTACTCACGACCACACAGGCAGCACGGTGGGCCGAAGGGCCTGCTTCCATTGTATCACTAAACGAAACTAGAAACATAGAAACATAGACAATAGGTGCAGGAGTAGGCCATTCGGCCCTTCGAGCCTGCACCGCCATTCAATATGATCATGGCTGATCATCCAACTCAGTATCCTGTACCTGCCTTCTCTCCATACCCCCTGATCCCTTTAGCCACAAGGGCCACATCTAACTCCCTTAAATATAACCAATGAACTGGCCTCAACTACTTTGTGTGGCAGAGAGTTCCACAGATTCACCACTCTCTGTGTGAATTTATTTTTTCTCATCTCGGTCCTAAAAGACTTCCCCCTTATCCTTAAACTGTGACCCCTTGTTCTGGACTTCCCCAACATCGGGAGCAATCTTCCTGCATCTAGCCTGTCCAACCCCTTAAAAATGTTGTAAGTTTCTATAAGATCACCCCTCAATCTTCTAAATTCTAGCGAGTACAAGCCGAGTCTATCCAGTCTTTCTTCATATGAAAGTCCTGCCATCCCAGGAATCCGTCTTGTGAACCTTCTCTGTACTCCCTCTATGGCAAGAATGTCTTTCCTCAGATTAGGAGACCAAAACTGTACGCAATACTCCAGGTGTGGTCTCACCAAGACCCTGTACAACTGCAGTAGAACCTCCCTGCTCCTATACTCAAATCCTTTTGCTATGAATGCTAACATACCATTCGCTTTCTTCACTGCCTGCTGCACCTGCATGCCTACTTTCAATGACTGGTGTACCATGACCCCCAGGTCTCGTTGCATCTCCCCTTTTCCTAATCGGCCACCATTCAGATAATAGTCTGAAACTACTCTGCATTGTAATCAAACTAAATGAGCACCAGTGACAGGAGAGGAAGTGAAAAGGATAGTTGATTGTTGCTGTGACTATCTCACCATCACAGTGGAGGACAGCTGAGTGACAGAGAACCCCAGGGGAATGCAAGGCTCTGATGTGAGCATCTCCAGCTAATTAACTGGGCCATTATAAAGTGCTATTTCATTCCGTGATCTCGTGATTTGAAAGGGGGATTCTGCATGGGACTGGAAATGACACACAGTTTAACTTGCAGGCAAATACATCAACGGGAATTAGGATACAAATCACCAGAGAATCTATTGTTTAAGAAAGAACTGCAGATGCTGGAAAAATCGAAGGTAGACAAAAATGCTGGAGAAACTCAGCGGGTGAGGCAGCATCTGTGGAGCGCAGGAATAGGCGGCGTTTTGGGTCGAGACCCTTCTTCAGACTGATGTGAGGGGGGGGGGGGGGTTGATGTGGGGGTACCCTCTCCCCCCCTCCCACATCAGTCTGAAGGGTCTCGACCCGAAACGCCACCCATTCCTTCGCTCCATAGATGCTGCCTCACCCGCTGAGTTTCTCCAACATTTTTGTCTACCTCCCATAGATTCAATTGATTGATTGATTGATTGGTTGATGGATTGAACAATACACGTGCATGCAGGCCCTTCGGCCCACCGAGTCCATGCCGTCCACAATAGTTCGATTGCTATCGCACTTTCGCATCCACTTCCTACATAGTAGAGGCCATTTACAGAGACTATTTAACCTACAAACCCGCATGACATTGTGATGGGGGAGGAAACGGTGGCACACTGGTAGAGTTGCTGCCTTACGGCAAAATGCAGCGCCAGAGACCAGGGTTCGATCCCGACTACGGGAGCTGTCTTTTTTTTAATTTATTTTTTAAATTTTATTTATTAGAAGTTCAATAAGTTACAGTTGTACACGCCACATATATCTTATTACATTTGTTGTACCCCTTCATTTTTTGAGCTTTGAGAAAGATAGAAGGAAAGTGAGAAAGAGTCATGATAGTGTTGAAAAAAAAGCCCATTAGAAAAAGAGTTAGAGAAGAAAGTTAAGAAATAGACCCTAGAAAAGAAAGAAATAGAAATAATTGCTTTATTATAAAAAACCACGCAAAAAGGGATATACCAACTTCATATTTTTCATCCCCCGTTACCAGATCCTGGCACCATTTATTTTTTAAATTACTGTTGCACCTTATACTTGTAGTAAGTCAATACATGCAAACTCCACACAGGCAACGGCAGAGGTTAAGATCGAACGAGGTCTCTGGCATGTGAGGCAGCAGCACAACCAGCCGCGACACTGTGCATAATAATGTCATATGTGATAGGAGCAGAATGAGGCCATTCGGTCCAACAAGTCTCTTCCTCCATTCAATCACGGCTGATCTATCTCTCCCTCCTAACCCCATTCTCCTGCCTTCTCCCCGTATCCCCTGACACCCGTACTAATCAAGAATCTATCCATCTCCGCTTTAGAAATATCCATTGACTTGGCATCCACAGCCTTCAGCAGCAAAGAATTCAAGAATCAATGAATAACAGGATGGGCTGAATGGCCTCCTCCTGTTCCTCATCTATTGGCCAAGAACATTCCCAAAACAGGTCCTTAAATGGGGACACAGGACCTGTTCACCTTCTCATTGAAATTCACAACTCTCTCCGTTTGTCGTGACTGATATTGGCAAGCCATGCAGTGAATCACGTTCTGGAGTCATAGAAACATAGAAACATAGACAATAGGTGCAGGAGTAGCCATTTGGCCCTTCAAGCCTGCACCGCCATTCAACATGATCATGGCTGATCATCCAACTCAGTTAATTAAGGGACAGAAGTTTAGGGGTAACATGAGGGGGAACTTCTTTACTCAGAGAGTGGTAGCTGTGTGGAATGAGCTTCCAGTGGAAGTGGTGGCGGCAGGTTCGTTGGTATCATTTAAAAATAAATTGGATAGGCATAGTGATGAGAAGGGAATGGAGGGTTATGGTATGAGTGCAGGCAGGTGGGACTAAGGGAAAAAAGTTGTTCGGCACGGACTTGTAGGGCCGAGATGGCCTGTTTCCGTGCTGTAATTGTTATATGGTTATATGGTTATATGGTTATATGGTATCCTGTACCTGCCTTCTCTCCATACCCCCTGATCCCTTTAGCCACAAGGGCCACATCTAACTCCCTCTTAAATATAGCCAATGAACTGGCCTCAACTACCCTCTGTGGCAGAGATTCACCACTCTCTGTGTGAAAAAAGCTTTCCTCATTTCGGTCCTAAAAGATTTCCCCCTTATCCTTAAACTGTGACCCCTTGTCCTGGACTTCCCCAACATCGGGAACAATCTTCCTGCATCTAGCCTGTCCAACCCCTTAAGTATTTTGTAAGTTTCTATAAGATCCCCCCTCAATCTTCTAAATTCTAGCGAGTGCAAGCCGAGTCATTTATTTCCTCTTTCTGACGAACCGTTCTGAGTGATAATGACAAGGTTGTGTAGAATATTGTCCAATATCACAGAGAACTCTTGGAACAGCAACACATCACGAATGATTGTGCCAGACCTTGTGCCGTGTACATACATTCCTTGCCACACCATGCTAATTATTTCAACTTTTTCTTTAATTAAAAAAAATGTAAATACAGAATTTTAAAACATGTACATTCAGAATTCAATAAATGTGCAATCCCAAAGCCGTGCAAAAATACATTCTTAGTGGCTATACATTGGTGGTGGGTGTATGGAACGAGCAGCCGGAGGAGGTAGTTGAGGCAATGTTTAAGATGCAATTAGACAGGTGCATGGATAAGACAGGTTTAGAGGGATGTGTGCCAAATGCAGGCAGATGGGACTCGTGTGGAGGTTCATTGGCAAGTTGGTCGGCACGGGTAAGTTGGGCCGAAGGGCCTGTTTCCACAACTGTATGACTCTATAACATTCAGTATTGCTAGTGTAACATTCAGTGGTGTTAGCACCTGTCTACACTAAACACAATGTTGACACAATACACTGGAGTAGCTCCGCAGGGACAGGCAGCATCTCTGGAGAGAAGGAATGGGTGATGTTTCGGGTCGAGACCCTTCTTCAGACTGATGTCAGGGGTGAGGGAGATACATAGATAAGATAAGTTCGATGTTCAAAGGCGTCCTGCTCTCACTCCTTCCCCCAGCAGGACACGCGCTCTCACTTCTCAAGACCGAGCTGCAGACCTGCTCGAGGGACTGCGCAGCTGCTGAGCAGATGAAACACATTCCTCCTGAGCGGTTGTGCCAAGCCAGGGTCATGACCCTGAGCACACACTGTGGACAGAACCGCTAGAACAGACAACCGTCGGAACATGTTTGACATAGACTGGGAACCACCAAACCCGTGTGGGTCAAACACTTTGCACAAAACTAACCCAAGACAAATATCTGCCCAGATCGGACTCTGAAGACGGGTCTCCACCCGAGACATCACCTATTCCTTCTCTCCACAGATGCTGCCTGTTCCGCTGAGTTACTCCAGCATTTTGTGTCTATCTTCGCTTTAAACCAGCATCTGCAGTTCCTTCCGACACAGATCTTACTTTGTCTGGCCATTTGAAAAACAGCAACACCTCCACCGTCAGCTGCTGGAAGAACAGCTCTGCCCCATCCACTCCAGCCCTCTCGAGAAGGTATCTTTGCTACGATACATTTAAAAGACAGCTACACAGCTAGGACAGATTTGCAAGGATATGGACCAAACGCTTGTAGGTGGGGCATGTTGGTCGGCATGGGCATGTCGGGCAGAAGGGCCCGCTTCCCTGCTGCATGACTAATTCCTCCTTCTGTCTCAACAGAGGGGTAGACCACTCGGCCCCCTCAATGCCATTCTATACGATCGTGGTTGATCTACCCTGGGCCCCATCTCCTCTTCTGTGCCCATTCCATTTGCCGCTCATTTCTCCGATACATTAGTTCATCCAACCACCACCTTTCTATTTCTAACCCGCATGCAAGTGATTTGAGAACGGCAGTGTGAATACATTCGCCGAGTGATGGGTGAAATGTACTCCACTGGACAGCACGGAATTGCTGCCTCACAGCACCAGAGACCTGGGTTCGATCCTGTCTACGGGCTGCTGTCTGTGTGGAGTTTGCACGTTCTCCCCGTGACCTTCGTGGCTTTTCTCCGTTCCCCCCAAAACTCCAAAGGCCTACGGGCTTGTAGCTTAATTGGTTTGGCAAAATTGTAAAATGTCCCTAGTGTGCGTAGGATAGTGTTAGTGTGCGGGGATCGCTGGTTGGTGCGGACTCGGTGGGCCGAAGGGCCTGTTTCCGAGCTGTATCTCTAAACTATAAGAAACTGAACTGCCGTAAGAGAGAGAAATACTCATCATCTGTCTCTTGTGCCTGGACATCTAAAGCTCAATCTAGCGCTGTGTCTGTCGAACGACTTTTATCTTCTCCCCTGTCTACTGGCTTATGTTCAGTTACATTCTGTTGCAAGTCAAGCAGATCCTCGCATGGTGTCATTTATTGCGAAAACCAAACAAAATATTATCGGCATTTGGGGATTCATGGGTTCAACCCTCAGAGGTCAACGTTGAGGTGAGGGTTCTTGTGCAGTGTTGCGAAATACCTCAAACCGCCAAAGTCACTTCAGAGTTAGAAAATGGCACGCCCATTACGTACAAAAGGCAGAACCTGAATTCCACAACAGAGTAGCGATGTCGTTCAGGGGATACGGGGAGAAGGCAGGAACGGGGTACTGATTGGGGATGATCAGCCATGATCACATTGAATGGCGGTGCAGGCTCGAAGGGCCGAATGGCCTACTCCTGCACCTATTGTCTATTGTGTATTGTTTTTTCTGGATGCTGGCTTCTCAAAGTGAAAAAGAAGGAAGCCTACTGTAGCAAAGGTTTACAAAAACAGACACGGGACGGCGATCAGGTCTAGTCTTCCTGCTGACTGGATAGCACGTAAACTTTTGGCACTATACCTCGGTACAACTTGACTGGTTTTATCTTGCACTAAGCGCTATTCACATTATTCCCTTCATCATGTACCTGTACACTGTGGACGGCTTGATTGTAATCGTGGACAGCCTTTCTGCTGACTGGATAGCACGCGACAAAAAGCTTTCCACTGGACCTCGGTGCACGTGAGAATAAACTGAAGATAGACACAAAAAGCTGGAGTAACTCAGCGGGACAGGCAGCATCTCTGACGAGAAGGAATGGGTGACGTTTCGGGTCACCCATTCCTTCTCTCCAGAGATGCTGCCTGTCCCGCTGAGTTACTCCAGCTTTTTGTGTCTATCTTCGGTTTAAACCAGCATCTGCAGATCCAAAGGTACACAAAAATGCTGGAGAAACTCAGCGGGTGCAGCAGCATCTATGGAGCGAAGGAAATAGGTGACGTTTCGGGCCGAAACCCTTCTTCAGACTGATCATCCACTGCAGATCCAAAGACTGGATAGGCTCGGCTTGTACTCGCTAGAATTTGGAAGATTGAGGAGGGATCTTATAGAAACTTACAAAATTCTTAAGGGGTTGGACAGGTTAGATGCAGGAAGATTGTTCCCGATGTTGGGGAAGTCCAGGACAAGGGGTCACAGTTTAAGGATAAAGGGGAAATCCTTCAGGACTGAGATGAGAAAAACATTTTTCACACAGAGAGTGGTGAATCTCTGGAATTCTCTGCCACAGAAGGTAGTTGAGGCCACAGTTCATTGGCTATATTTAAGAGGGAGTTAGATGTGGACCTTGTGGCTAAAGGGATCAGGGGGTATGGAGAGAAGGCAGGTACAGGATACTGAGTTGGATGATCAGCCATGATCAGATTGAATGGCGGTGCAGGCTCGAAGGGCTGAATGGCCTACTCCTGCACCTATTGTCTATGTTTCCTGACAATAAGCTAAAGACTCCCTCTGGTCCACGCATGGCTGTTGCATCCCTTGGCAATGTGCTGCACCAGTTTAAGGTCAGTCGCTGACACATGGAAACAAGACCAGAGCTGGTGGCACTGTCACAAGTTGCTTCCCACAGCTGTGTGCAGCTGCTTACGACGCCTTGGCTCAGAGGAGCGCAATTAACCAGAGATGAGCAACTGCCAGTCCGCAAAGAGTTTTTTCTAAAAATTAAGGCCTTACCATCAAATGCAAATTGATGCATTACTCCGCCTGCTCAAACTAATCATCGCCGCTTCAGAAGGAAAAGGCCAAGAGGAACTTTAAACACACTGACTGTAATTAATTAGCAGTTAATGGGCCACACACTGCAAGATTTAGAAGCTATCCGATCGAATAAAGTGGAGCACAGCTCGCAAGATGCCAGACTTGCACAGTGTGAAGTTAGCATCAATGACATCCTGTCCATTTGTATCTTGTACGTTGATGATTTGTGTTCACCGTGAGGAGTTGTGTTAAATCCTGCTACGGACAAATGAGAGACAGCCAATGCCACTAGTTCTATGAAATGACTAACCGCAGAGAACTGATTGTAGCAAAGGATGGAAAACAAACAACTTCATAATTGGAGGTGAACAACTTTAAGCAATTTTGCTGATAACCAGCCTCAAACAAAGAGTGAAAAACAACCCTATATTTGAAGAGGACCGATGACATCATGCTTAATGGATGACATCATGCTAATGGACAGACAGTCCCACCTCTCCAGACAACCAAAGAAACAGCAAGGACCAACATCTGGAAAGATGAATGGAACCAGCTCAACACACGAGCCCACGACTGGATGGAGAGAGGAATCACTCCGACTGAATGCCTCGCCAGCGGGCACGACCTCCCATGGCCAACCTGGAAGACCCTCAACAGATTACGAGTGGAGCAGGGGGGGGTGCAAAGCACTTATGAAAGCATGGAACTACCAGGCAGAAGACACATGCAGCTGTGGAGCAGTACAGACAATGTCCCACCTACTGGACCTAGTGTGACCACGCCCCCCCCAGTGCAGCCCCCAGGACCTGGCTGAACCGACCCGACCAGCTGTGACCTGCGCCAGATACTGGCAGAACGACATCTGAGATTGCAACGGACTCGAAGGAAAAAAAAAAAAAAAAATGGATGACTGATGTAAAGGACTATGTGGAAGAAATGCAATTGGATAAGAAGGGGGAAGGAAAGCTTTGTTTAAAAAGGTATATAAGGTAATGCCTGAAGAAGAGGAGTAGCGACTCTTTGCCAGGTTACCTGGTCTACGGCCGGGTGAACTGATGTAAAGACTCTGCTCAATAAAAACGTACGTTTTTGGGAACCCAGTGGTCTGGTCGATTATTGCCACAACAACCGATGAAAAAGGCTTGAATCCTCAACCATGGTGTGAGATATAACAAGGTGGTTGATGAGCATTTGGGAAGCTCTCAGTGTCTCAAACTTGGGTTAAATCCCGGCCTTAATGGCTTCTGTACCTTGAGTTTAGTTTTTAAAGGTTCAGCGTGGAAACAAGCCCTTCGTCCCACCGAGTCCACATCGAACAATGATCGTCCCGTGCACTAACACTATCCTACTAGGGACAATCTACAGTGTTACCCAAGCCAACCAAGCTACAAGCCTGTAAGTCTTTGGAGTTAGGGAGGAAACCGGAGCACCCGGAGAAAACCCACGCAGGTCACGGAGAGAAGGTAACAAATTCCTTACAGACAGCACCCGTGGTCAGGATGGAACCCGTGTCTCTGGCACTGTAAAGCAGCAACTCTACCGCTGGGCCATCTTGCCGCCCTATAAACACAGGTATTTGCCCGGGGTGACAATAGACAATAGACAATAGGTGCAGGAGTAGGCTGAAAATGTACTTTGCCGAATAGGAGAAGGGAACTGAGAACATGTCTATAGGGAACGCAATGAGACGGATCGGTAACAGGATCCAACAATGGGCTGGTCTGGTCTGAAAATACTCAACGTTAATCAATTTGACAGTTTCATGCAGATATTAATCTGTACATTGTGAGTGCGTATTTAGCGTGCTTCACTGATGTTAAAAACAGCAACTGTCAGAACATTCCTTCCAATATACTGCTCGTCAGGGCTGTTATTCACGTCTGAACGGGTTTTACTTGGAGAGTGTTCAACATTAATAGGAATAGTTGTCTCTGTTAATGTGTGAACAATTACAAACTGTGGAGGGAGGACAGGTCGGAGAGAGCGCTGTGTGGGTGGGAGATGGACAGCTAGACTCGAGGAGGCAAGGTGGCTTCATGGGTGACTGTGCTGCACTGGAACAGGCCCTTCGGCCCGCAATGTCCGTGCCTAACATGAAATGAAATGAAATGAAATGCCTTTATTTCTGGAGAAGTGCTGGAGAAACTCAACGGGTGCAGCAGCATCTTTGGAGCGAAGGAAATAGACAACGTTTCGGGCCAAAACCCTTGAAAGCACATCAGCAACTCTACTTCCTGAGTAGATTACGGAGAGTCGGTATGTCAAGGAGGACTCTCTCGAACTTCTACAGGTGCACAGTAGAGCGCATGCTGACCCGTTGCATCATGGCTTGGTTCGGCAACTTGAGCGCCCAGGAGCGGAAAAGACTACAAAAAGTAGTAAACACTGCCCAGTCCATCATCTGCTCTGACCTTCCTTCCATCGAGGGGATCTATCGCAGTCGCTGCCTCAAAAAGGCTGGCAGCATCATCAAGGACCCACACCATCCTGGCCACACACTCATCTCCCCGCTACCTTCAGGTAGAAGGCACAGGAGCCTGAAGACTGCAACGTCCAGGTTCAGAAATAGCTGCTTCCCCACAGCCATCAGGCTATTAAACTCAACTGAAACAAATCTCTGAACATTAATAGCCCATTCTGTTTATTTGCACTTTATGTGCTTATTTATTGATGTGTGTATATATTTATATAATGGTATATGGATCTGTTCTGTATTCATGCCTACTATGTTCCGTTGTGCTGAAGCAAAGCAAGAATTTCATTGTCCTATCTGGGACACATGACAATAAACTCACTTGAATCTTGACTCATTGAACCTTTCAGCAATGTTAAAGAACTTGATGAGGTAATTGACCAGATGGTGAAGAGAAGCACCAGTGATTCATTGATAACAATGACCTCTGTATCATCCCGTGAACCTGTCTTTCATCTTCACCTTTGCTGCTTGTACCATGTTTTTGTATCCCATCCCTGGCACTATCCCCCGCTCTCGATTCCCAATGCAACAGGCCACTTTCTAAAGGAGCTTTGTCAACCCTCCAGCTTTGCCCTGGAGGTTTCAGTATCAAAGGTTAATCTCTGGGCCATTGGGGAAGGTTCTGTGGATCTAGAACAGCTGCGATGGCTTAATGTTTGTCCCAGCAAAACATTAAGCTGCTTGAAGCAATAATTCAGGGGGCTTAGAAGCGCAGCATCATTCAGAATCTTCTCCCGATTAGTTGACTTTAGTTTAGAGATACAGCGTGGACACAGGCCCTTCGTCCCACGGAGCCCGTGCTGACCAGCCAGTGAAGCTACAAACCTGTACGTTTTTGGAGTGCGGGAGGAAACTGGAACTTCCCGGAGAAAACCTACGCAGGACACGGGGAGAATGTACAAACTCCGTACAGACAGCGCCCGTAGTCAGGAGGGAACCCGGGTCTCTGGCTCTGTGAGTCAGCAGCTCTACCTGCTGCGCCGTACATTAGCAGCTCCGTGAGACACCTGGGTGCTTGGCCATTAACAGAGGCACATCTTTCTCAACACCCACTGCTCCACCACACACTACTCTCCATATACAATTACCATTTTCCATTGGGACATGGTACCATGTAGAGGCTGTTGATGAGGCCGCATTTAGCGTATTATGTTCCGTTTTGTTCACCTTGTTATGTGAGGAATTTAGTTGGCCAGAGTGCGGAGAAGATTTAGGTGGATGTTGCCAGGACTCGAGGGCCTGAGCTATAGGGAATGGGAGGGCAGGCTTGGAGCGCAGGAGGATGAGGGGTGATCTTATAGAGGTGTATTAAATGACCCAGGGTATGGGAATCAAGAATCAGAAAACATTGGTTTAAGGTGAGAAGGGATAGATTTAATAGGAACCTGAGGGGCAGCTTTTTCCACACAGAGGGTGGTGAGAATCGGAACAGCCTGTCAGATGAGGTAGCTGTAACAATTGCTATAACAGCATTTAAAAAACATTTGGACAGGTAGGTGGATAGAAACATAGAAACATAGAAATTAGGTGCAGGAGTAGGCCATTCGGCCCTTCGAGCCTGCACCGCCATTCAATATGATCATGGCTGATCATCCAACTCAGTATCCCGTACCTGCCTTCTCTCCAATCCCCCTGATCCCCTTAGCCACAAGGGCCACATCTAACTCCCTCTTAAATATAGCCAATGAACTGGCCTCGACTATAGGAAAGGTTTAGAGGGATACGGACCAAACGCGGGCAGGTTGGACTAGTGCAGATGAGGAATCTTGGTCGGCATGGGCAAGTTGGGCCGAAGGGCCTTTTCCCGTGCTGTTTGACTCCATACCAAGAATTTCAAAGGAGATTCGCAGTACATCTGTCAGCTTTTGCTACTTTGAGAGGAATGATTAGCCACTTCCCAGCGATCTAAACGGAACCAGTTGTAGCCTGTTCACGTCCTACCAATAATCAGGCGACCTCGACTCACTGTGGCGGCAGAGAGGAGTTGCGTGCAAAGTCGCAAAAACCACAGCCCCCGAACATGGAGTCAGCCACTATATTATGCTTTAAATTAGCCCAGCACGGTGGCGCAGCGGTAGAGTTGCTGCCTCACAGCGCCAGAGACCCGGGTTCGATCCTGACTACGGGTGCTGTCTGTACGGAGTTTGTACGTTCTCCCTGTGGATTTTCTCCGAGTGTTCCAGCTTCCTCCCGCCCTCCAAAGACGTACAGGTTTGTTGGTTAATTGGCTTCGGTAAAACTGTAAATCGTCCCCAGTGTGTGGGATAGTGTTAGTGTACGGGGCGATCGCTGGTGGGCTCGGTGGGTCAAAGGGACCTAGTGTGCCCCATCGTGTGTAGGGTAGTGCTTGACCCTCCCACTAATGGAAACCTCTTCTCCACAGCCACTCTATCCGGGCCGATGAGCGTTCTCAGATCTCTTCAGTCCTTCAAGAGAGTTTATTGTCATGTGTCCCAGATAGGACAATGGCTTGCCTTAGGAAGTTCGGCATGTCCCCAACAACTCAAACCAACTTCTACAGATGCGCCGTAGAGAGCATTTTATCGAGATGCATCGCAGCTTGGTTTGGTAACGGCTCCGTCCAAGACCGCAAGGAATCGCAGAGAATTGTGGACGCAGCCCAGACCATCACGCAAACCAACCTCCCTTCCATTTACTCCATTTATACCTCACGATGCCTCGGCAAGGCCAGCAGCATCATCAAGGACCAGTCGCACCCTGGCCACTCCCTCTTCTCCCCTCTCCCATCAAGCAAGAGGTACAGAAACATAGAAACATAGACAATAGGTGCAGGAGTAGAGGCCATTCAGCCCTTCGAGCCTGCACCGCCATTCAATATGATCATGGCTGATCATCCAACTCAGTATCCTGTACCTGCCTTCTCTCCATACCCCCTGATCCCTTTAGCCACAAGGGCCACATCTAACTCCCTCTTAAATATAGCCAATGAACTGTGGCCTCAACTACCTTCTGTGGCAGAGAATTCCAGAGATTCACCACTCTCTGTGTGAATTTTTTTTTTCTCATCTCGGTCCTAAAGGATTTCCCCCTCATCCTTAAACTGTGACCCCTTGTTCTGGACTTCCCCAACATCGGGAACAATCTTCCTGCATCTAGCCTGTCCAACCCCTTAAGAATTTTGTAAGTTTCTATAAGATCCCCCCTCAATCTCCTAAATTCTATCGAGTACAAGCCGAAGTGTGAACAGATTGAGGGACAGTTTCTTCCCAGCTGTGGTGCTGAACTACTATCTACCTCAATCTATCTTTGATCGGACTTTATTGGCTTTACCTTGCACTAAATGTTATTTCCTTCTCAGGTATCTGTACACTGTAAATGGCTCGATTGTAATCAAGTATTGTCTTTCTGAGTGTTTAAGAAGGAACTGCAGATGCTGGAAAATTGAAGGTAGACAAAAAAGCTGGAGAAACTCAGCGGGTGCAGCAGCATCTATGGAGCGAAGGAAATAGGCAACGTTTCGGGCCGAAACGTTGCCTATTTCCTTCGCTCCATAGATGCTGCTGCACCCGCTGAGTTTCTCCAGCTTTTTTGTGTACCATTGTCTTTCTGAGGACTGGTTAGCACGCAACAAAATGTTCCCGATGTTGGGGGGGTCCAGAACCAGGGGCCACAAACTGTTATAAGAATAAGGAGCAAGCCGTTTAGAACGGAGACGAGGAAACACTTTTTCTCACGGAGAGTGGTGAGTCTGTGGAATTCTCTGCCTCAGAGGGCGGTGGAGGCGGGTTCTCTGGACGCTTTCGAGAGCGAGGTAGATAGGGCTCTTGAAAATAGCGGAGTCAAGGGATATGGGGAGAAGGCAGGAACGGGGTACTGATTGGGGATGATCAGCCATGATCACATTGAATGGCGGTGCTGGCTCGAAGGGCCGAATGGCCTACTCCTGCGTCTATTGTCTATTGTCTAAAAGCTTTACGTAACAATAAGCTAAACTGATAAACTGAGTTAGACAAAACGTTTCGGGCCGAATAGGAACCACTATAGGAAATAGGCAACGTTTCGGGCCGAAACCCTTCCGGGTTTCAGCCCGAAACGTTGCCTATTTCCTTCGCTCCATAGATGCTGCTGCACCCGCTGAGTTTCTCCAGCACTTTTGTCTACCTTCGATTTTCCAGCATCTGCAGTTCCTTCTTAAACAAACTGATAAACTGAGTGTTCCCCTGCAGCCTTGAGGAGGGAGTTCTTGGATTTGGATTCTGTGACAATGAAGGATTAGCTGGCCATTTGCAACTCAGACCATCTATAGCGGAGTAGTGAGTCCTGCAGTTGGTGACCATTCCAAGACCTTGGTGGAAGGGATTGCAGGCTCAGGGGCTGCACCAACTGGTGAGAGGTTCACAGAGTGGATGTGGAGAGGATGTTTCCACTGGTGGGAGAGTCCAGGGCTAGAGGTCGCAGCCTCAGAATTAAAGGACGTCCTTTTAGGAAGGAGATGGGGAGAAATTTCTTCACTCAGAGGGTGGTGATTCTGTGGAATTCTTTGCCACAGAAGGCTGTGGAGGCCAAGTCAATGGATATAATTTTTTTTTTTTTTTTTTTTTTTTTTTTAAATTACAGTGGTGCCTTTTTACAGGTTCCCAAAATTATGTTAACATATTACATTCTCTGTACAACTTCCCTTTTTTTTTTTTAAAGAGAGAAATAAGAAAGAAAGAGATAGTCAAGAATAGAAGAAAGTCTAGTGTGTGTGTCAGTGGATATATTTAAGGCAGAGATAGATAGATTCTTGATTAGTCCGGGTGTCAGAGGTTATGGGGAGAAGGCAGGAGAATGGGGTTAGGAGGGAGAGATAGATCAGCCATGATTGAACGGTGGAGTAGACATATAACCATATAACCATATAACAATTACAGCGCGGAAACAGGCCATCTCGACCCTTCTAGTCCGTGCCGAACACGTATTCTCCCCTAGTCCCATCTACCTGCACTCAGACCATAACCCTCCATTCCTTTCCCGTCCATATAACTATCCAATTTATTTTTAAATGATAAAATCGAACCTGCCTCCACCACCTCCACTGGAAGCTCATTCCACACAGCTACCACTCTCTGAGTAAAGAAGTTCCCCCTCGTGTTACCCCTAAACTTCTGTCCCTTAATTCTCAAGTCATGTCCCCTTGTTTGAATCTTCCCCACTCTCAGTGGGAAAAGCTTATCCACGTCAACTCTGTCTATCCCTCTCGTCATTTTAAAGACCTCTATCAAGTCCCCCCTTAACCTTCTGCGCTCCAAAGAATAAAGCCCTAACTTGTTCAACCTTTCTCTGTAACTTAGTTGCTGAAGCCCAGGCAACATTCTAGTAAAAGGCAACATTCTAGTAAAATGATGGGCCGAATGGCCTGATTCTACTCCTCTCAATTATGACCTTATGACTGCAGGATTTAGCAAGTCACATGCCCTGCTGGTTTGACCTGCTCCTGATTTCCGCCCCCTTCCTCATCCAACGACTTGCTTAATTAAACCTCAGTTTCATTAATTTCCCGATTAGCCTGCAGAAGGTTAGGACGAGTGGCGGGTGTAAAGACACAGATGACAGCAGGAAAACATTGGAATGAGCTCAAGAGGGATGAGGAAATCAATTGAATAAATAAAGGCTGGATTACAACATGGCTGAGTTCAGTCGAACTGCCAGTAAAGTCACGGGAACAGCATTGGAAAGATCTTCAGCGTCTGTTAATATCAGCTTCCATTATTGATCTGCAGTTCCAGTGGCATCTTGGCAGCGTAAACCACAGTACTCACACTACCACACACCATGCCCAAAAGGCAAAACACTCTTTGGGTGGGCGGCACAGGAGATCACGCTGAATTGCCTGCGACGTCATGTCATAAGTGATAGGAGCAGAATTAGGCCATTCGGCCCATCAAGTCCACACCACCATTCAATCATTGCCGATCCAACTCTCCCTCCTAACCACATTCTCCCGCCTTCTCCCCATAACGCCCGACACCCGTACTAATCAAGAACCTATCTATCTCTGCCTTAAAAATGTCCAATGACTTGGCCTCCACAGTGTACAATGGCAAAGAATTTCACAGATTCATCACCCATTGTGACTGCAATGTGAGTACAATGTGTTTTTGATTTTCTGTTTTTGGATTGAATTCTGTTTTTAATTTGTGTCTCTGTGATGTCTTTATTACTTGTTATATTCCGATTATATGTTATTCCGATTACTATGTAAGGTGTCCTTGAGATGTCTGAAAGGCGCCCATTAAATAAAATTTATTATTATTATTGTTACAATGTACTATATAGTCACTGGAGGACCTGGATAGAGTTAATCGGTTGTATTGGCTTTACATGAGGGAGACCAGGTTCCAAGGAACTGATAGAATAGACAATAGAACGATAGACAATAGGTGCCATTCGGCCTTTCGAGCCAGCACCGCCATTCAATGTGATCATGGCTGATCATCCCCAATCAGTACCCCGTTCCTGCCCTCTCCCCATATCCCCCGACTCCGCTATCTTTAAGAGCCCTATCTAGCTCTCTCTTGAAGAAGCAGTCAAGGAATCACCCAGTGTTTGGGAACTCACTGCCTGAAAGGAAGGTTGGGGTCAGAATTCTCACTCTATTCACAAGGAACGTACACGGGAAACGCTGTGACTTGCCAAGGTGCATAACACGAGCAAACCCCATCATCAGTTTCAATGAGAGATATGATCGTGTGGCTCAGTTCAGCTTCATTTCTAGGTACAGCGTGGAAATTGCCCAGCAAGTCCGCGCCGACCAGCAATGCCCCGTGCACTAGTTGCATCCTACACACTGGGGACACTGGGGACAATCTACAGAAGCCAATAAAGCTATAAAACCTGAAGATAGACACAAAATGCTGGAGTAACTCAGCGGGTCAGGCAGCATTTCTGGGGAAAAGGAATAGATGACGTTTTAGGTCAAGGCCCTTCTTCAGACATTAGAAGAAGGAGACCAGGTTCCAAGGAACTGATAGAGTAGACAATAGAACAATAGACAATAGGTGCCATTCGGCCCTTCAAGCCATTCAATGTGATCGGTTTCGGCTCGAAACGTTGCCTATTTCCTTCGCTCCATAGATGCCGCTACACCCGCTGAGTTTCTCCAGCATTTTTGTGTACCTTCGATTTTCCAGCATCTGCAGTTCCTTCTTAAACACCTCCTTCAGATGATGCTGCCTGACCCGCTGAGTTACTCCAGCATTCTGTGTCTATCTTTGGTGTAAACCAGCATCTGCAGTTCCTTCCTACGAAACCCACAAACCAGCATGTCTTTGGGATGTGGGGGGGGGGGGGGGGGAAACCGGAGCACCCGGAGGAAACTAACGCGGTCACAGGGGGAACGCACAAACTCCACACAGACAGCACCCATAGCAGCCTGAGTTTCTGGTACTGCAAGATAACACCTCTACCGCTGTGCCACCGTGCCACTGGGGAAAGGGCAGGGTGACTGTTTGCACTCTGCCTAGGGGGGGGGGGGGGGGGGTGGCAGCATCACGATGGGCCAAATGGCCTCCTCTCGAGCTACATCCTTCTAAGATCGTCAGGAACTGAATCCAAGTGATGAATTAATTTAAAATCCAAAACAACTTCTCTATCCCATTAAAGCTCGAGATCTAATAATGAGCTCATTAAAATCTCCAAAGGCTAAGCTCGTTCCAATGACTTGCAGGAGGGACTGTTCACAACACGTATTTATGCAGTAATTATTCAGTAGGATATATTTGAATTGGGCAGGAGCTCGGCAGAAGGAACGCTGCTATTCTCAGTGATATACTGCTGCTTTGCTTTTTCATAAGCAACAGAGTCATAATGAGGGTGAGACACAGGTCAGGAATGAAATGCCGTAAAAGTTGTACCACAGATCCATCATGTGGGGCAGATGGAGCAAAGAACTCTAATCGCAACGATAGGAACAAAAATGCTGGAGTAACTCAGCGGGACAGGCAGCGTCTCTGGAGAGAAGGAATGGGTGATGCAATGTGTCTCGACCCGAAACGTCACCCATTCCTTCTCTCCAGAGATGCTGCCTGTCCCGCTGAGTCACTCCAGCATTTTGTGCCCATCTTCAGTTTAAACCAACACCTGCAGTTCCTTCAAATCTAATCACAAACCAGCAATGATCAATCTCGTACAAGAAACTTGCTTTTCCATGGTGCCTTTTGTGATCTTAGTTTTGGTTCTTGTACCAGCAACAGCCCAGCAACACTTGGAACCGGCCTTGCTTGATAGACAATAGACAATAGACAATAGCTGCAGGAGTAGGCCATTCGGCCCTTCGAGCCAGCACCGCCATTCAACGCGATCATGGCTGATCATCCCCAATCAGTTCCTGCCTTCTCCCCAATATCCCCTGACTCCGCTATCTTTAAGAGCACTATCTAGCTCTCTCTTGAAAGTATCCAGAGAACCTGCCTCCACCGCCCTCTGAGGCAGAGAATTCCACAGACTCACAACTCTCTGTGAGAAAAAGTGTTTCCTCGTCTCCGTTCTAAATGGCTTAGGGATGATGTTCTAACAGCCTCTGGTTAGAAGGCACACTCCAGGATTCTCTCTGTGCATCTTTTCCTCCCTGGCCCTCTCCTCAACTGCCCGAGCCCAAATTCCTTCCCTAAACCTCCCTCAGCCTCTAAACTCTGTCTCCTCCTCAATAAAGGTATTTTATTGTCACCTCCCTGTGCCAATTAAGTGATATAGCCCGATCTGCTGAATTCTTCCCTAATATACAGTGCGATTCTGCCACCAAGTCTGTCTCATCGTACTCTTGTGAGTTAGTTTATAATGTCCGGCAACATGGAGGACAAGGCACAACGCAAGCTGCCGTTACAAATCCCAGTGCAGGTAGAATAAAAAGGAAAAAAACTACTGGAAATGAACTAAAAGCAGGAAGCAGAAAGCATCCAGAGAGGGGGAAGGAATTACAACCAACACCTGTAACTCCAGCTCCTTCTGCTTTCCTGGTGGAATCTATGTCCGTAACTGGGTTTTATTCCATTCAGGTCATTTGGGGTTGGATCTGCGTCATCAATGTATCAATGTATCGACGTCAGGTCTAGTTACTCGTCCCCATGTTTTGGACGTCGCTGGGAAGGGTCAGCCCTTGGTGGCCATCCTTGACAGGACTGGGTTGCCGGGCGGATTCGGTCGTGTGGCATCTCCGTGTAGTCACATGAACACCCTAGCCAGCGAGGAGCGGCAGACTTCCCTGGAGAACAACGTCAGTGACCCAGGTTGGGGTTTTGCCGACCATCCCAATGTTCCATGACAATGGGGATAACAAGGGGAATCGAATATAGGAGCAAAGAGGTCGTCCTGCAGTAGTACAGAGCCCTAGTGAGACCACACCTGGAGTATTGTGTGCAGTTTTGGTCCCCTAATTTGAGGATGGACATTCTTGCTATTGAGGGAGTGCAGCGTAGGTTTACAAGGTTAATTCCCGGGATGGCGGGACTGTCATATGCCGAGAGAATGGAGCAGCTGGGCTTGTACACTCTGGAGTTTAGAAGGATGAGAGGGCATCTCATTGAAACATATAAGATTGTTAAGGGCTTGGACACACTAGAGGCAGGAAACATGTTCCCGATTTTGGGGGAGTCCAGAACCACAGTTTGAGAATAAGGAGTAAGCCATTTAGAACGGAGACGAGGAAACACTTTTTCTCACAGAGAATGGCGAGTCTGTGGAATTCTCTGCCTCAGAGGGCGGTGGAGGCAGGTTCTCTGGATGCTTTCAAGAGAGAGCTAGATACGTCTCTTAAAGATAGCGGAGCCAGAGGATATGGGGAGAAGGCAGGAACGGGGTACTGATTGGGGATGATCAGATTGAATGGCGGTGCTGGCTCGAAGGGCCAAATGGCCTACTCCTGCACCTATTGTCTATTGTCTATTGACAAACACCTCAGATACCAGCTGCTACTGGGCGCCTTGCTGTGCCCTGTGTTTCTGTGTGTGTGGGTTTGGGGGGTGTGTGGGTGGGGGGGGAAGATGGGGTATGGATTCTAGACCCCACCAACTTACATCGAGTTGCACGCGGTTTCTTGGAACAAATCTCCTAGATTAGCAACGGACAATTCATCGATCCAAACCTCGATTTTACTTTTTGGAAAAAAGAGGCCAATTTCGCTTGAAGCACTAATTTAGCGGCAGCATAGCATGCCAGTGGAGTCGTTGCATTCAATGCATTGCTGCCTGAATGGCAGAAACCAACAGTGTTTTTAACCGATACTTTCTCTCAAATGGAAAGCGGCTGGTTTTGGGTGAAAGGTGGCAAAAGGGGGGGGGGGGGGGGGGGGGGGGGGGGTAGCGAGGAGGTGGGGGGGGGGGGGTTGCCAGGTGTAGGGCGTTTGGAAGGGAAGGCAGATCAGCGGGTTAGGCAGGCAGCAAACGAAGAGGTAGATGAGATCTTTGCCTCAAGCCCCATTTGGCATGAACACAGAATACAATCGTGTGGTGATTCAGTGGCTGAGCTGACCCACAGATTCATGCAAGAGCGCATGCAGAAATGGCTGCTTTAGAAGCGGTACTGACCTTGAAACTCCAATAGTTTGACTGCAATGATAAAATTAATAGATGAGTTATTGGTTATGTTTCATCAGCACGAACTTCTGAAACCCACCCCAATTTTTTTTAAATTTTCACGAGGGAGGGGAAAGCACAATCATCTGGGGCCTTCCTCCAGCTCTTGGCCTTCTCCTGGCTTCTGTGTCTGAAGAAGGGTTTCGGCCCGAAACGTTGCCTATTTCCTTCGCTCCATAGATGCTGCTGCACCCGCTGAGTTTCTCCAGCACTTTTGTCTACCTTCTGTTTCGGAGACCTTGGTTAGTGGAGACTGGGCGAATACTGGGGCAAGCCAACAGAGTACAATTGGCGGCACAGTGGCGCAGCGGTAGAGTTGCTGCCTCACGGCGCCAGAGACCCGGGTTCGACCCTCACTATGGGTGCTGTCGATATGGAGTTTGCACGTTCTCTCCGTGACTGCCTGGGTGTTCTGTGGGTGTTTAGATCGTTTAGAGAAAGTGTGGAAATTGGTCCTTCGGCCCACTAAGTCCAACCACCCACTCGCACTGCTTCTATCCTACAAGCAAGGGACAATTCCACAGAAGCCAATTAACCTACAAACCTGCACGTCTCTGGAGTGTGGGAGGAAACCGGAGCACCCGGAGAAAACCCACGCGGTCACAGGGAGAACGTGCAAACTCCGCACAGACAGCAGATCGAACCCGGGTCTGTGGCGCTGTAAGGCAGCAAGTCTACCGCTGCACCACCGAGCCACCGGTTGCTACCCAGATTGCAAAGGCGTGCAGGTTTGTAGATTAATTGGCTTCTGCAAATTGCCCCTAGCTTGCAGGATAGAAGTGGCGTGAATGGTTTGGTCGGTGTGGCCATTGCCCTTCAGCATGGCTTTACATGGCTTAGTTTAGTTTAGGGGCACAATAGTGTTTCTGCTTTACTGTGCCAGAGACTCCGGTTCAATCCTGACCTCAGGTGCTGTCTGTACGGAGTTTGTGCGTTCTCCTCGTGGCCAAGTGGGCTTTCTCTGGGTGCTCCAGTTTCCTCCCACATCACAAAGACCTGCAGGTTTGTAGGTTAAATGGCCTCAGTAAATTGCCCCTAGCGTGTAGAACATAGAACTCAAGTACAGGGTGATCGCTGGTCGGCACAGACCTGGTGGGCCAAAGGGCCGGTTTCCACATTATATCTCTAAAACAGGAAACCAGTTTAGTTTTAGAGATAAACTTTGGTCCCCCGAGTCCACTACAACCATCGATCGATCACCTGCTTACACCAATTCTGTGTGATCCCATTTTTTCCATCCACTCTTTGCACACTTACAGACATCAATGGACCTACAATAGCCCCAGAGTGCTGGAGAAACTCAGCGGGTCAGGCAGCATCTCTGGAGAAAAGGAATAGGTGATGTTTCGGGTTGGGGCCCTTCATCAGGCAACCTACAAAGCCGCACCTCTTTAGATTCTGGGGGGAAACCGGTGCACCCTGAGAAAACCCCCGCGGTCACAGGAAGACTGTGGAAACTCCACACAGACAGCAGCGGAGGTGTGGATCGGACTTGGGTCTCTGGTTCTGTGAGACAGCAACTCATTCAGCGGTGCTGGGCTTTTCAGCCACTCACTCATGGGTGACTCAGGAAGTGTTTACAAGACAAGGTAGAAGGTTCGACAAAGGCAGTGCCCCTTTAGTTAAGGTTGCTCGAGTTTCTCTTGAAGGTTTTGGCTGAAGTTCTGCTGCGACATCCTCATGACCCAGAGAGCACAAGATACACACACGCTCCGCTTGCCCTCCATGGCTGCCAGTCAACGGGAAAGCATCTTCTCGCTAATTAATCCCCTTTTCATTTAGAAACCTGAAATCTTCCCCTTTTGGGCATTAGAAACAGAAACATAGACAATAGGTGCAGGACTAGGCCATTCGGCCCTTCGAGCCTGCACCGCCATTCAATATGATCATGGCTGATCATCCAACTCAGTATCCTGTACCTGCCTTCTCCCCATACCCCCTGATCCCTTTAGCCACAAGGGCCACATCTAACTCCCTCTTAAATATAGCCAATGAACTGTGGCCTCAACTACCTTCTGTGGCAGAGAGTTCCAGAGACTCACCACTCTCTGTGTGAAAAATGTTTTTCTCATCTCGGTCCTAAAGGATTTACCCTCTATCTTTAAGCTGTGACACCCTTGTCCTGGACTTCCCCAACATCGGGAACAATCTTCCTGCATCTAGCCTGTCCAACCCCTTAAGAATTTGAATGTGTTTGTCAAACTCCCCAGTCTCCTCCGCTAACACTGGGACTTGAGCAGTTTACAGAGAAAGGCATTTCAAACCAAATATCCAGTGTTCATTTACAAAGACACATGCTCACTTGATGGCCACATGGTCACAGGTGATATTAAAGGAGAGCAGGTGAAGGGGCCGAAGGGCTTGCACCTGACTTTCTCCCATGTTCTCATAAGTTCATAAGTGATAGGAGCGGAATTAGGCCATTCAGCCCAACAAGAAAATAGACAATAGGTGCACGAGTAGGCCATTCGGCCGTTCGAGCCAGCACCGCCATTCAATGTGATCATGTCCGATCATCCCCAATCAGTACCCCGTTCCTGCCTTCTCCCCATATCCCCTGACTCCGCTATGTTTAAGAGCCCTATCTAGCTCTCTCTTGAAAGCATCCAGAGAACCGGCCTCCACCGCCCTCTGAGGCAGAAAATTCCACAGACTCACCACTCTCTGTGAGAAAAAGTGTTTCTCTCTCTGTGAGAAAAAGTGTTTCCTCGTATCAGTCCTAAATGACTTACTCTTAATATTCTTAAACAGTGGCCCCTGGTTCTGGACTCCCCCAACATCGGGAACATGTTTCCTGCCTCTAGTGTGTCCAAGCCCTTAACAATCTTATATGTTTCAATGAGAAACCCTCTCATCCTTCTAAACTCCAGAGTGTACAAGCCCAGTCTACTCCGCCATTCAAACACGGATGATCTATCTTTCATAGAAACATAGAAACATAGAAATTAAGTGCAGGAGTAGGCCATTCGGCCCTTCGAGCCTGCACCGCCATTCAATATGATCATGGCTGATCATCCAACTCAGTATCCCGTACCTGCCTTCTCTCCATACCCCCTGATCCCTTTAGCCACAAGGGCCACATCTAACTCCCTCTTAAATATAGCCAATGAACTGGCCTCGACTACCCTCTGTGGCAGAGAGTTCCAGAGATTCACCACTCTCTGTGTGAAAAAAGTTCTTCTCATCTCGGTTTTAAAGGATTTCCCCCTTATCCTTAAGCTGTGACCCCTTGTCCTGGACTTCCCCAACATCGGGAGCAATCTTCCTGCATCTAGCCTGTCCAACCCCTTAAGAATTTTGTAAGTTTCTATAAGATCCCCTCTCAATCTCCTAAATTCTAGAGAGTATAAACCAAGTCTATCCAGTCTTTCTTCATAAGACAGTCCTGACATCCCAGGAATCAGTCTGGTGAACCTTCTCTGCACTCCCTCTATGGCAATAATGTCCTTCCTCAGATTTGGAGACCAAAACTGTACGCAATACTCCAGGTGTGGTCTCACCAAGACCCTGTACAACTGCAGTAGAACCTCCCTGCTCCTATACTCAAATCCTTTTGCTATGAAAGCTAACATACCATTCGCTTTCTTCACTGCCTGCTGCACCTGCATGCCTACTTTCAATGACTGGTGTACCATGACACCCAGGTCTCGCTGCATCTCCCCTTTTCCTAGTCGGCCACCATTTAGATAATGGTCTGCTTTCCTGTTTTTGCCACCAAAATGGATAACCTCACATTTATCCACATTATACTGCATCTGCCAAACATTTGCCCACTCACCCAGCCTATCCAAGTCACCTTGCAGTCTCCTAGTCTCCATTCTCAACCCCATTCTCCTGTCTTCTCCCCAATATCCCCGGCACGTACGTTGAGATAAAGACCTGCAAAGTCAGCGATGTTGAAGCACAAACCTGACTTCACTCGGCATGGATTTAACACGCTCCTTCCAACATGCCAGAAACATTCCACACTCGGCTAATCAGTAACGTCGACTGATTGAACAAGCTCTCGAGTTCTGTCTAGCATAACATGTACTTTGGGGCAAATAGTTCAACAAGTTACAAAGTCCAGCATTACTGGGCGAACACAAAAGTTCTTGCAACATTACTTTTTCTCTCAGTAAATGGAATCTAACGAGTCGAAGAAAGACACAAAATGGCGGAGTAACTCAGCGGGACAGGCAGCATCTCTGGAGAGAAGGAATGGGTGTAACGTTTCGGGCCGAGACTCTTCTTCAGGCTTCTATTGTAATCTACTGAGCCACCGCTCAGACAGTCTCAGTGGCATTAGGATTGGCAACACTCTCGTCTCAGTGTCAAAGTCGGATCCAAGAAAGACTGGATAGCCTCGGATTGTACTCGCTAGAATTTAGGAGATTGAGGGGGGATCTTATAGAAACTTACAAAATTCTTAAGGGATTGGACAGGCTAGATGCAGGAAGATTGTTCCCGATGTTGGGGAAGTCCAGGACAAGGGGTCACAGTTTAAGGATAAGGGGGAAATCCTTTAGAACCGAGATGAGAAGAACATTCTTCACGCAGAGAGTGGTGAATCTCTGGAACTCTCTGCCACAGAAGGTAGTTGAGGCCAGTTCATTGGCTATATTTAAGAGGGAGTTAGATGTGGCCCTTGTGGCTAAAGGGATCAGGGGGTATGGAGAGAAGGCAGGTACAGGATACTGTTGGATGATCAGCCATGATCATATTGAATGGCGGTGCAGGCTCGAAGGGCTGAATGGCCTACTCCTGCACCTATTTTCTATGTTTCTATGTCACCCCTTCAATCCCTGGTTCGGGATGAACTTTCAGTGAAATACAGTGGCAGTCCTGCACTGTCAGCACTGCAGCTACATGTTGGACAAGGTTCTTGGTTCTACCAACATCTCAAGTGAATGCAAAAGATTTAAATGATTAAGACTTAAAAGATTCTCTGCCTCAGAGGCAGGTTCTCTGGATGCTTTCAAGAGAGAGCTAGATAGGGCTCTTAAAAATAGCGGAGTCAGGGGATATGGGGAGAAGGTAGGAACGGGGCACTGATTGGGGATGATCGGCCATGATCACATTGAATGGCGGTGCTGGCTCGAAGGGCCGAATGGCCTCCTCCTGCACCTATTGTCTATTGACTACATTAACAAATAAATGGAAATTCTCCCCGACATACGACTCTAGGGGGCGCTGACTTGTGCGCGGCTGCCCAGCCTGCAGCTGTCCGTCTTTTCATCTTTTTTTTATTTTTAGTTAGTTAAAGTGTTTTTGTTTCTGGAGGTCTAGACTTTTTTATGTGGGGGGGGGAAGGGGGAAACTACCTTTCAGGGTCCCTACCTGGTCGGAGAGGCGGCTTTTCTCCGGGCTGCAGTTTCGACCCGTCCTCGCGGCCTACCAGCGGGCCTGGAGCGGCGTTTTCTGTCGGGGACCGCCCGGAACCACGGCTTCGGCAGCGGCACAGCGCTGGAGCGCTATCGTGGAGCGGGCGATGCCTTGCCTGGGTCGCCGCGCTGGAGGTCCGGTGAGCTGAAGACCGCCGGGAACAACATCGCGGAGCTGCGGGTCTGAGGAGCGGCCAGCTGTGGGCGGCGGCGCCGAACTGTACATCGGGAGCCTGGGATCTCGCGACGAGATCGCCAGTAGTGGAGCTCCAACCGGCGCGGCCTTGTCGGCTTCGGAAACCGCGGCCTCCAGTGAGGAAGCGGCCGTTCCAGGTGTCCCAAGCCGCTGTGAGGATTTTCCCGACGCCGGAGCACCATCACCCGGCGAGAACGGCCAGGAACATCGGGCCTCCGTAGAGGCAACTGTGGAGGCCTCAATAGGCCCGACTATGGGTGAACTGGGGTTGGGGACTGGACATTGTGCCTTCCCTCATGGTGGGAGCCATTGTGGGGGGATGTTCTTTATGTTTAAATCTCTTATTAATGTTATGTCTGTATTCTTTCTTTATGTGCTGCATTGGCAAGAAGCATTTCACTACACCTAGGTGTATGTGACCAATAAATTACCTTTTTGAACCTTTGAAAGCATCCAGAGAACCTGCCTCCACCGCCCTCTGAGGCAGAGAATTCCACAGACTCACCACTCTCTGTGAGAAAAAATGTTTCCTCATCTCTGTTCAAAATGGCTTACTACTTATTCTTAAACTGTGTGGCCCCTGGTTCTGGACTCCCCCAACATCGGGAACATGTTTCCTGCCTCTAGCATGTCCTTAACATTCTTATATGTTTCAATGAGATATCCTCTCATCCTTGTAGGTTTGGCTTGGGTAGAAATTATAAACTGTGCCTAGTGTGTAGGATAGTGCTAGTGTACGGGGTGATTACTGGTCGGCATGGACTCAGTGGGCCAAAGGGCCTGCTCCACGCTGTATCTCGAAAGTCTCCAAACAAGGAGTTCTAAATCTTTACATTTACCCGCCCCCCCAGGACTTGCTCTCAAATCTCTCCCCCACTGCAGTAAACTTTAAAAAAAAGATTTTGTTTTCAGAATAATAAAACTGCCTAGAATAATTAGATGGACTATGCACCTTTACTGGTTCACAATTTCACAAGTTATAGGAGTAGAATTAGGCCATTCGGCCCATCGAGTCCACTCTGCCATTCAATCATGGCAGATCTCTGCCTCCTAATCCCATTTTCCTGCCTCCCCCCCCCCCATAACTCTTGACACCCGTTCTGATCAAGAACTTGTCTACCTGTGCCTTAAAACTATCCACTGACTTGGCCTCCACATCCCCCTGTGGCAATGAGCTCTACAGATTAACTACCCTCTGACTAAAGAAGCTCCTCCTCACCTCCTTTCTAAAAGATGTTTATCGCATCACATGGTTGAAATATGTTAAAAGCATCGCATTTGAATGTCATATATACTCCTTTAATCAGAAAGGTAAAAGATGTTGTCACAGTTTAACACGATACACCACACATCGCTGGCTCACTGCTAAACACAATCCCAAACAAAATATAAGGCCCTAAAGAGTTGGAGTAACTCAATGGGTCAGGCAGAATCTCTGGCAGCAAAAACCATTTCGGGTCGGGACTGAAGAAGGGTCTCGGCCCAAAATGTTACCTGGTCTTTATCTCCAGAGATGCTGCCTGACCCGCTGAGTTACTCCAGCACTTTGTGTCTATCTTTGGTATAAACTAGCATCTGCAGTTCTTTGTTTCTAAACCAATCCCCACTCCACCCTGCAAACAACCCCCCCACCCCCCCCCCCTTCAAAACCTAATCAGTCCAATGTCCAATTCTGCCCAACAGTAGCAACAAAACAACAGGAGCACTCCTTGAGGATGTCCTTATCCCGAGCGATCGATCGCAGTATTCTTGGACCTGGCTGCTGTTCAGTGGAGCTCTACAAAGCCTCGCTGGTGAGGAGACGTTGGCATGTTTGCCCGTGTGGGTCACGGTGACCCGAAGGAAACACAAGCGATGACCAGCAATGTACCACCACATGTACACATCAGTGGCTGAAATCAGAGGACGTGGCCGGCTCAATACGTCACCACTGGACAACATCGCTGCTCCGTCACAGCACAAAGTACAGCACTCGAAGGAAGTTCAAGTTCAAGTGAGTTTATTGTCATGTGTCCCTGTATAGGACAATGAAATTCTTGCTTTGCTTAAGCACACAGAAAATAGTAGGCATTTACTACAAAACAGATAAATGTGTCCATATACCATGATATAAATATATACACACATGAATAAATAAACTGGTAGTGCAAATAACAGAAAGTGGTTGCTAATAATCAGAGTTTTGTCCGAGCCAGGTTTAATAGCCTGATGGCTGTGGGGAAGTAGCTATTCCTGAACCTGGTTGTTGCAGTCTTCAGGCTCCTGTACCTTCTACCTGAAGGTAGCAGGGAGATGAGTGTGTGGCCAGGATGGTGTGGGTCTTTGATGACAAGTTCAACTTGTCCCAAAGTTAGAAGCAAGATAGTAACTTTGGTCAGTGTTCAGACACGAGTGGGTGGTGAGGAGGAAGGGGGAGGGGGGGGAG